>NC_081347.1:39247342-39301133 GCF_029784015.1 Lycium ferocissimum | reverse complement strand
AGTGGAAACATTTTCAAGACATTCATTGAAATGATTTATCTTTACGATACGGCATAATGAAATTTAATGCTAATCGATGGTGTGACATACTTTGAGACAAATTGTGGATCGACTTCTATTATGAACTTTGTTGTTGTGTTTGGCCTAGCTACTCTGGAGGAAGTGGTAGCCACTATGGATCCTAGTGTGATAATGCCTAGCCATTCGGGAGGAAGAGTGGCCACTTTCAAAGTTGGCTACCGGGGTGTGATTATGCCTAGCTATTCGGGAGGGGAATGATAGCCACCGAATTTCATATTCGGCAAAGGTGCCAGGACAAGGGAACCTCTACGGTCACCCCTTAGATGTTCTTGATTTTGGGCCCGTATTGACATGTGTGATATTCTTATTTTTTCATGAAATTGTTGTTGTTAATTATGATCAATTGAAAGGCATATTTGAAGTTGTGTCTTGGACAAGAGGCCTTATAATCGGTTTGATAATTCATATTGAGATACACAACCGAATAACTGTTTTACATTGGTTTCACATGATTTTCGTGGATCGATTTCTTTATGTATTATTGCACTTTATTTTCATATTACTTGTTGTCCCCGAGGCACTCACCGAGTACGAGTACTCGTGCATACCATTATTGTTTTTAATGGTATGTTAGGTAACGCGAAGAGTGTTCTTGATACCCGGCATTTAGAAGGACTCTATGTTGTCGCCGATGGCGAGCTCCATACATTCATTCGTGGACACTCTATTTATTTAATTCCATTTAATTATATTAGTTTCCGGGTTGCGTCCCGATGGGTTAGACATTATTCCTTATTCTTATAAGCTCCTTAGTATACATTCGAATGTGGGTAGAAGAAGAGTTGTTGTTTAACTCTTTCGGGCACACAATCATGTTTTGGTTGAATTATTTAAATTATAAAGACTTCCGCTGATTTAATCCATATACTTATGATTTGTTTACCTTTATTTTATAAACTGTTGGAGGCGAATGTCAACTGCGGCGGTTCAAGTGTTATTATTGTGTCGTTTAGGTTCTTCCGATGTTGTTCATGACGTCGGATGCCGGTCACATCTAGGGTGGGTTTCGGGGCGTGACAAAAATAACCTAAGTCTAATATTTATACTAAGAGACTTAAGAGCTAGGCTAGTTATTACAAAAATGTCATTAATGAGGCAAGGGCCTTGTTTGGCTATCTTGAATGTTGGCTTGGAATTTCAAAATGATCCTTTCTTGTGCAAATAGCCAACTCCCGATCTTGTCCAAGCTTGCAATTGTAGCCACTTTGCATTTCTGTCCTTTCTTGCACGTTTGGCCACTTTGCACTTCTAGCCACTTTGAGCTTTTGGCCTCTTTTCTAGTAGCTTCTTCTTCAAGCCTCGTCCAAGCAACCTTCCACACATCGTAAGCCATCTTGTGCAGCTTGTAAGGAGCCTCCAAAGGCCTCAATTGTCTTCCTTCTCTTCCATGTAGCTTGTAGATCTTGAAGTTCCTTATCTTGGCCTTGGATGTAAGTCTTTAGGTGATGTGTGCCAAGTAGGATCATATCACCAATGTTCTAAACCTTTCCATATCATCAAGAGAGAAGATTAACATTCAAACCTAAAAGAGAATCCATGGAAGGTGATTGCTCTTGCTTCTCTTTAAAGTTGTGATAAACTTGGCCTACAAAGGAGTTGGGGAAGGTGAAGTTGTTCTATAATAAGGTATGATCTTCCTATTATTTACATGATTGAGTTGATATAAGGGTTTAGTGACCATTGGAAAGGAAAAGAATTAAAGTGGAGAAATCATAAATTTTGAAGTGAAGAAGATGACCATGATATGGGCTTAAAAAGGGGATTTTGGGTAAATTTAAGGTTTAATTGAATTTAACTTCTTGAATATGGTATTGTAAACGTCGTTAGTGTTGTTTGGGAGTTGATTTTTTATTTAGTGGAAGTTGACAAAATAGGAAACCGTCACACCCCAACCTTGCGAGGCGTGACGGCACCCCGAACCTTACGGAAACCGAGCGAACCAACTGATAACTCGCATCCTCTATGTCTCAAACGGCAAAATAAGGCCAAGAAGGCAAACTATGAATATAAAATCATGCATACTTATATACGTAATGGGCCTGCGGTGTCCACATATCCACTAACAAGACATAACTGAGCTGTACACAGAATCATCCGCAAAGCCTATGAATACGTGTCACACCCTAACCTTATTGAAAGGTGCGTGACGGGCACCCGACCCTTACTTAGGTCGAGCGAACCCTCGACTCTTGCTACACACAAAATCACGTCAAACTTTTTTAAATCAAATAAGATAAAATACATAGTGAATTTTTTTTTTTTCCGAATTATTCTTTCTCGTAGCTTTCAACTTGAACAAATCTATAATCATACAAAATTCAATACATAACACAGACCGACATATCGGCCGACTCGAGTCGCTGTGACCGACAACCAATACCCACGACGCCGTCTGCAAAGTCTCTAACATCCATCCGGAAAGCATATCATGCAACCTCTGACTCGGCAGCACTCCAGGAGCAAATGGAGCTGCCAACTCGACTGGAACGTCTTCTGTAATGGCTGCTAATCATCTGGGAGTACCGCGCGTACGAAACGCACCTTCCGAAGAACGGGGGTCAACGGAATGTGTACCGAGTATGTAAAGCCGTAAATATCAGAACGTAATCATAAGCCAATCTAGCGTACGGGAATGCAAAACTAACAAATCACAATCTAATCGATGTACGAAGTATATCGACGAGCCTTATCATGATCGAGGTGCGGAAGATTGATATACGTCACATGGTCGAGTCGAAGTGCGAAAATACGTACCTTATCCAAGATCAAAACGCTTACTTTCGCATCATAAATAGTGCAAATCAAAGGCATGCACAGGTATACGTAAATATGGTCACCATAACACAACACATCATAACATACACACGGCATCTTGTGACATATACCACACCGAAAACCGAACATATCATAACACATACACGGTGCCGGGGACGTATACCACGCCGGGAAACCGAACACATCATAACATAGACGCGGTGCCCCCGGAACCGACATATACCACGAGAACCCGGAACCGACCACATCATAATCCATATAGCCGGTAACCGGGGACGGACATATACCACAAGACTTCCCGGGCGGGCTCACCGTAACCGGAGACGGACATATACCACAAGATTCGGAACGGCCACAAGACCGGAGACGACATATACCACGCATTCGAGACTGGAATATCATACTCCATATACACGGTAGCCGGGACTGGACATATACCACAAGCATTCCGGAACCGAACACATCATACTATCGGAGCATTCATACCGTTATTTAAACGGAGAATGCTTATATCAAAATTTTTATGCCAAAGATACTTGTATCAAAATACTTGTATCAAAATACGCATGACAGAGTACTTATATCAAAATACTGACATCATAATACTTATAGTAAAAATACTTTGGCCAAATATTTACAATAGATTACTCATAACAGATTTCTTATTTCGAACCGCATATCACATCGTAACATTCGCATCGTAACGCTCATATCGGAGTACCTATCTCAAAATATTCATATCAAAATACTTATACCGGGTATCTATATCAGAATAATCAAATCGGAATACTTGTACGGAATACTTATGTCGGACTATTCATATCAGAGAGGGCATACGAATCATATCAACTCGGAACTAAGGAGCAGAATTACTCCAAAGTACATTTCATAGCTTAGTCCGAGCGGTAAGTCATTTAGAAGAGGAATAGGACGACAATCGTAGTACATACCTTTTGGATGTTCTTTGACGGATTATGTCAAGCGAAACTTTTTGAGACCATTGGGATATGTCGAAATAGGTCATAGAACTCAATGGGATAATTAGACAACTATCGTTTAGAGGCGGGAAGATGACCAAGAGTTTCCTTTACGTATTGCTCAAAACAAGTTAATAACATAATAGGAGCGGTTTGAAAATAGCGGGCCCACCTCGGTCAAGTCGAGGTGGCGTACATAAATTACAAACATTAAACTCTATGGAGTCGTCAATGAAAGTTTCAGAACGATTCGGTTACGTTTGTGAAAATTCTAGATGTTCGAACACTTTGCCAACAAAACATAAGGATTCTAGTTCAATTATGTTGAATGAATAGTATCCAAAATCGAACTCGAGTTTCTATGAACAGAATCTTTCCCGAGGCTCAGACTCCAACCTAATATGACTAAGACATGCCAGGAGAAGGAAAGGGAGGACTTTACATACCTTAGTTGCGCCTTACGCTCGTCCAAACTCAAATCCTGTTTCG
Source organism: Lycium ferocissimum (assembly GCF_029784015.1). Taxonomy (NCBI): domain Eukaryota; kingdom Viridiplantae; phylum Streptophyta; class Magnoliopsida; order Solanales; family Solanaceae; genus Lycium; species Lycium ferocissimum. Next base: position 39,296,811 of record NC_081347.1, on the reverse strand, counting down.
TCCAAAACCTACAAATGGTCACATTTGCCAATTACTATTCATAAGGCTTAAAATTCCAATCTTGAATTAGTACTTGCCTACCGAAATTTCGGCAAAGCACCTCCCCTACAAATACGACACCCCGAGAATTCAACTCGGCCAAAATAATTCAACAACAACACCAACAACCATTACACGACACAATATAACATAACTAGTCTTCTTTCCAACATAGTGCAATAGCTTTCATTTCCACTTCACATTTTCAATTCAATACCAACATTCTCATATTCATTTACTAATCAAGATCACTCCAATACAATTCAAATCATTTCATATCATTCTTACAAAATATTCACAAAATACAAAATATACAAATTTTTCCACCAAAACCATAATTCATCCGAAACTTCTAATCTTCAACATACATATTCATAGCACATTTCCATCTTCCCATTTCATCAACCATGATCATAATTTGCACCTTGAAAACTTCATTTCCATAATATCATAAAATCATCCTAAAATGACAAAAATTTTCTACATTCCATTCCAATGCCAACTTAAACCATTTTACTTTCATTCACATTATAAGGGTCACAACAACACAACTAACACATTAAACACAATTAATTCATTTCCATCCTTCACCCTGTACCACACGGCCAACACCCCATTTCCAACTTCAACCAATTTCATTCAACTTTCATTTCCAATACAAAGTCCACCATAACCACAACTAAAATACAACATAAAATTAACTCATCTTTGTCTACACAACACACACACACGGCCACATGCATATGCATTCATCATGCAAACTTCCATATTTTCATTAATTCTATCCATTTCTACACATCACAACATAAACAAACCTTCCTGACATAAATAAAAGGGATGAATTCTTACCTTTTCCTTCCAACTTCTTCACTTAACTCAAGTGTTGAATTGATGAAACAAGGAGTCAATCTTCCAAAACAACTACGCCAAGTCGTAAGGACCTTGAATTAGTATGAATACCACAAGAAAATAATTTTTGAAGAAAGATTTCAAAGGGACAAAATTGGAGGACATGGCCGAAAATGCCATGTTTCCTTTGCTCTTCATCTTTGTTTTTCCTCCTCTTCTAATTTTCTTGAATCTTCTATACATAATGCCCCCTTTATATTAATTATCACATGGAGAATTAATAAAGATCCCCCCCATGGGCTTGGGCCATTGTACAATGGCCTACCACCCCTCTCTCTTTTGGGCCTCATTTTTCCTTTTTTTTTTTGAGCCCAATTGTTGCTATAAATCTTGTTTTGAAATTCCCGAAACTAATTTTCAAAATTCTAATTTTGCCCTTGGCCTTCTTTTATATTTCCGCATCAATATTTTTCATGAACAACATACATATTGAATAACATCAAAATATTGCCCCATCTCTAACTAATCACAATTATTTCAAATTTTTTCCGAATATGCGAAACACGGATATAACATCCTCCCTTTTAGAACATTCGTCCTCGAATGTTCAACTAATCTTATGGGGTGTTATAATATTCCGGAGGGTCCTCTTATTTTATCCATATTAGCGCCGCGTTCTTTCTTTCTTTCAAGATTCCCGTACTATCAATTATTGCGATTCCCTCTTAAGTCTAACATAATATGCTCTCCCCCTGTTAATTCACTTATACGTAACATTTGTCGAGTATTCTTACGTTTATCGACCATACCTCATTCCTCGTCTTTCTTCCCAACTCTACGCATAACATATCGAAACTCGATCATCATAGGTTTTTCTCTCACCGTATGTATGACATATCCTCATTTGTCCACACCTTCATACTCTTTCTTTTTCAAATATCCTTGTATTAAGGCTTTCCATTCTTAACTTATAGCAAGAATCAACAATCGGCGTATTTTACAACACTTGCACCATTTACTTTTTTATAGCCTTTAGACTTCGATACTCTTACATCGATTAATGTCTTCCATTTATCTAGCAATTTAGGGCACACATGCCCACCGAAACATTTACATGTGGGATACCACACGCCCTCACATACGCATATATATAATTACTATCAACTAGTCCGCAAAATACCTCCGTACGTCATTCAAGCCTATCTAAATCTCGGAAGAAATCGTGGCGTACTTTCTCTCGTCTTTCTTCTACTCTACGTCCCGTTTGTTTTCCATATGGCCTTCCATGCCTACCTCAACCATCCCGTATACTCTAAGTTCACTCGACTATCCTAACTTTCCATTCATCTCTTATATCGGTATATATATATAATTCTTGCATACTTCCCAGGAGGGTCACCCATCCTGAAATTGCTCCCTCCTAAGCACGCTTAACCCTGAAACTTTGGTGGAATTTAGGGCCTTAATGCTTCCATAATCGCATCCACTTCCTCATATGACCTTTATTACATAATGCGGGGCTAGTCTTTCCCATGATCATTCCGAAACATTTCCGTAACACGTCCTTTCATGTACAATTACTATTTTACCCTTCTCTTGGTCTTCTATATCACCCTTACAAATCCTTATTATTCCTACTATCCAATCCGTACATAGCAAATATCAACAATATCTTGCCAAACATACGGCTATATATCATATTCCAACCATCCAAAGCTTTCGATTTGCAATGTAATAAATACATCCAAACTTACCCTTGTGACCTCTCCATATCGTCACTTTCCTTCTTCCGCCGTATGCGAGGCTCACAAAAAAGGAGTTTCATTTTTCCTATGACTTGGCTCTATCGCACGATTTGAGACGAAAGAAGGTCAACAATCTCTAGATGCCCCCGTAGCCTCCCGTTTATAAATGTGGCGCGCTTCACACCATAAACACGACTCTTCCACCGGACACGACTTTGCGGACAACCCCTAGGACGGACAGTAATTTCGATACCACTTTGTCACACCCTAACCTTATTAGGGGCGTGACGGGCACCCGACCCTTACTTAGGGTCGAGCGAACCCTCAGACTCTTGCTGCACACAAAATCACGTCAAACTTTTTAAATCAAATAGATAAAATACATAGTGAATTTTTTTTTTTTCGTGAATATTCTTTCTCGTAGCCTTCAACTTGAACAAATCTATAATCATACAAAATTCAATACATAACACGGACCGACATATCGGCCGACGGAGCCGCTACCGACCGACAACCAATACCCACGACGCTGTCTGCAAAGTCTCTAACATCCATCCAGAAAGCATATCATGCAACCTCTGACTCGGCAGTGCTCCAGGAGCAAATGGAGCTGCCAACTCGACTGGAACGTCTTCTATAATGGTTGCTAATCATCTGGGAGTACCGCGCGGCATGAAACGCAGCCCCCGAAGAACAAGGGGTCGATGCACGGAATATGTACCGAGTATGCAAAGCCGTAAATACCGCAATGTAATCATAAGCCAATCTAGCTGTACGGGAATGCAAACTAACAAATCACAATCGAATCGATGTATATATCGGACGTAGCCTTATCATGATCAGAGGTGCGGAAGATTGATATACCGATTCATGGTCAGAATCAGAAGTGCAGAAAATACGTACTTTATCCAAAGATCAAAACGCTTACTTTCGGATCATAAATAGTGCAAATCAAAGCATGCACGGGCACAGAAATATGGTCACCATAACACAACACATCATAACATACACACGGTACCCGGGGACATATACCACGCCGGGAAACCGAACAGATCATAACACATACACGGTACCCGGGGACAGATACCACGCCGGGAAACCGAACACATCATAACATAGACGCGGTACCCCGGGAACCGGACATATACCACGAGAACCCGGGAACCGGCCAGATCAAAATCCATATACCCTAGAATCGGGGACGGACATATACCACAATACCCCGTAACCGTTCACGGTAACCGGAGACGGACATATACTACGATGAATCGGGCATATCGGCATATCATACTCCATATACACGGTAGTCGGACGACATATACCACAGCATTCTCGAACCGAACACATCATACTATCAGAGCATTCATACCGATTATTATGTAAAAGCTTATATCAAAAATTTTATGCCAGTATACTTGTATCAAAATACTTGTATCAAAATACGCACGACAGAGTACTTATATCAAAATACTGACATCATAATACTTATAGTGAAAATACTTTGGCCAAATATTTACAATAGATTACTCATAACAGATTTCTTATTTCGAACCGCATATCACATCAGAACATTCGCATCAGAACGCTCATATCGGAGTACCTATCTCAAAATATTCATATCAAATTACTTGTACCGAGTATCTATATCGAATAATCAAATCGGAATACTTGTACCGAATACTTATGTCGGACTATTCATATCGAGAGGGCATACGAATCATATCAACTCGAACTAAGGAGCGAAATTACTCCAAAGTACATTTCATAGCTTAGTCCGAGCGGTAGTCATTTAGAAGAGGAATAGGACGACAATCGTATACATACCTTTTGGATGTTCTGACAGATTATGTTGAAGCGAAACTTTTTGAGACCGTTGGGATATGTCGAAATAGGTCATAGAACTCAATGGGATAATTAGACAACTATCGTTTAGTAGGCGGGAAGATGACCAAGAGTTTCCTTTACTTATTGCTCAAAACAAATTAATAACATAATAGGAGCGGTTTTCGAAAATAGCGGGCCCACCTCGGGTCAAGTCGAGGTGGCGTACATAAATTACAAACATTAAACTCTATGGAGTCGTCAATGAAAGTTTCGAACGATTCGGTTACGTTTGTAAAAGTTCTAGATGTTCGAACACTTTGCCAACAAAACATAAGGATTCTAGTTCAATTATGTTGAATGAATAGTACCCAAAATCGAACTCGAGTTTCTATGAACATAATCTTTCCCGAGGCTCAGACTCCAACCTAATATGACTAAGACATGCCAGGAGAAGGAAAGGGAGGACTTTACATACCTTAGTTGCGCCTTATGCTCGTCCAAACTCAAATCCTGTTTCGTCCAAAACCTACAAATGGTCACATTTGCCAATTACTATTCATAAGGCTTAAAATTCCAATCTTGAATTAGTACTTGTCTACCGAAATTTCGGCAAGACCTCCCCTACAATACGACACCCCGAGAATTCAACTCGCCAAAATAATTCAACAACAACACCAACAACCATTACACGACACAATATAGCATAACTAGTCTTCTTTCCAACATAGTGCAATAGCTTTCATTTCCACTTCACATTTTCAATTCAATACCAACATTCTCATATTCATTTACTAATTAAGATCACTCCAATACAATTCGAAATCATTTCATATCATTCTTACAAAATATTCACAAGATATACAAAATATACAAATTTTTCCATCAAAACCATAATTCATCCGAAACTTCTAATCTTCAACATACATATTCATAGCACATTTCCATCTTCCCATTTCATCAACCATGATCATAATTTGCACCTTGAAAACTTCATTTCCATAATATCATAAAATCATCCTAAAATGACAAAAATTTTCTACATTCCATTCCAATGCCAACTTAAACCATTTTACTTTCATTCACATTATAAGGGTCACAACAACACAACTAACACATTAAACACAATTAATTCATTCCCCTTCTACTTCCATGCACCACACGGCCATACCCTATATTTCCAACTTCAACCAAATCTTTCAACTTCCACTTCCAATACAAATTCCACAATAACCACAACTAAAATACAACATAAAATTAACTCATCTTTGTCTACACAACAACACATGCACACGCCACATGCATATGTATGCATTCATCATGCAAACTTCCATATTTTCATTAATTCTATCCATTTCTACACATCACAACATAAACAAACCTTCCCCGACATAAATAAAAAAGGGATGAATTCTTACCTTTTCCTTCCAACTTCTTCACTTAACTCAAGTGTTGAATTGATGAAACAAGGAGTCAATCTTCCAAAAACAACTACGCCAAGTCGTAAAGGGACCTTGAATTAGTATGAATACCACAAGAAAATAATTTTTGAAGAAAGATTTCAAAGGGACAAAATTGGAGGACATGGCCGAATGCCATGTTTCCTTTGCTCTTCATCTTTTGTTTTTCCTCCTCTTCTAATTTTCTTGAATCTTCTATACATAATGCCCCCTTATATTAATTATCATACGGAGAATTAATAAAGATCCGTGGGCTTGGGCCATTGTATGGCCGGCCACCCCTCTCTTTTCGGGGCCTCATTTTTCCTTTTTATTTTTTGGAGCCCAATTGGCTATAAATTTATTCACTTAGCATTATTATTATCATCACTATTAAAAACATGTATTAATAAACTTTACCGACTTAATATACATCGACGGGGAATAACATTATACAAAAGCACACGATCGAACATATCCGTCTACGAGCCTCTAAACAAAATACATAAAGTACCGAGAAGGGCCGGATCTTCGCCGTGCCCGCATATGTACACAAAAGTAGTACCACTAAACCGGAGCTCCCAAAACTGGAGCACTTCAATATACTGCTGGAAAGCTCCTAGGAATCACGCCCGTCCACCTGCTTACCTGCGCGGCATGAAACGCAGCGTCCGCAAGAAGGGACGTCAGTACGAATGGTGTACCGAGTATGTAAGGCATAAATGATATCACAAGACCATACAAAGAACATAAAAGAACAACATAGGAAAGTGATATAACCTGTGTCTCTATTTGCCTATTCTGGGAATATTATGCGAATTAACCTTACTGTCTGGAGTAATGTATTGATACTGCAAGTAAGCTGCCCGACCACGAAGGTGCGGTGTATCACTGCCCGACCATATAGGTACGGTAAACTGCTGCCCGACCATACAGGTGCGGTGGATTACTTTCAAGCAGACCATAGGATGAAGGAGTAATCTATTATCTGAGTGCCCGCTTGGGGCGGATGCCATGCATGCTAACTAAAAAAAACTGCGTAAATATATGTAAATAATCTGCCCGTCCATGTAGGTACGGTGTAATGAGCCCGCGTCCGGGCCTCCCGCGTCCGGGGTGTAATCTGCCCACTGCAGTGGTGTGGCTGCCCGGCCATGTAGGCACGGTGCTAAAAAACATACTTTATAAAGCATGCATGAGAGCCCAAGTGAAAACTACAACTTTATCGGAGGGACGTAAGGTCGGTAACCTCCGATTACATTATGGAATAATCAGGATCGCTCTGTCTCACCTTGAAGGAACTAATCTTATAAGGCGAGACCATCAAGGAAGAATGACATTAAGAGAATCATGGAATAAGATTATAAACCTTATAAAACATTTATCCATACACTTTAGAATTCTCGTAGTAAAATTTATAATAAAATAAAATTGAAGTCAAAAACTTACTGAACAATTTCATACTCGTATTGAATTACTATCTTGAGACTCTTAGCTATGGACTTGTTATTGTCATACTTGTCTTAATCATATTCTTTCCTTTATTATTTTCGTTATTATCTTCATAAAGTATTTCCGTTAGCAAGGCTACCACACTTGTTATTTAGTAAGTGGAACAATGAAGATATTCCGGGATCGAGGGTCCCACCTCGGGTCTAATGAGACGGCGTACTCAATTTGCGTATACTACATCTCATGACATTGTCTGGGAAGGTTCTGGGGTAGTCGGGTCCCATTCATGCAAGTTCTAGGCATTTAGGCCATTCTTTCACCATTCATGATCCTTTGGTTCAATTCTTCTGAGTGAATAGTAGAAAATTTTAAATGTGAATTTCTAGAATTAGAGAGGTCCCCGAGGTGCGTAACCAAGTCTAGTACTCCTCGGGCATGCCAAGAAAGAAAGGAAAAACCTTACATACCTTTTCCGCTTCGTTCACGTCTCCGAATCTCCGTTCCAATTTCGCCAAAATCTACAATTTGGTCACATTTACCAAATGTCAACTTAAGCATTTAGAAGTTGAATTTCAAAGTAACCATTTGTCCGCCGGAATTTCGGAAGACTTCCCCCGTAAATACTCCATTCCACCAAGTTCAACTTGGCCAATTTCAATCAACAACAATCCGGGAATTCAACCCGGCCAAACTAACAACACAATATCAATAACCATACTAACAATTTCCATATTCAATCCAAGTTACATTATAACAACCCAATCAATATACTACTTCCTTCAAAGCCTTCCAACTCCAATAAAAACATTATAATTCATATATCGACAATATCATACTAGTCTCATTATCTATCATGCATATAAGATCATTATATTTCCTTTACATAAACTTCCACCATCAACCTCCAACTACTACAATTTCATGAAAATCACTAAGCTTCATTATCAACATAAAATACACAACAACTATAATCAAAACACTAAATAAAATTGACTCATTCTCTTCCATATAACACCACAAGCACACACGGCCACACCATCACACACATGCACACACACACACATGCACTACGGCCACCACCTCTTATTCCATATTCTTCATGAATTACACTCCTTTTATACTCTACAACATGCACCACATCCATAACATATAAGAAGGGAATGAATTCTTACCTTTTTTTTCCTTCAACTCTTCACTTGATTAAAGCTTCCAACTTGCAAGAATATGAATCTTTCTTGTTCCGATGAACACTCCAACTTGCTAGAGACCCTTCAATTAGTAGGAAAGTAATTTTGAAGAAATTTTTATCAAATTTTTTCTTGGAAATTCCTCTTGGCCGAATGGCCTCTTGATTTCTCCTTCTTTTCTTGTTCTTCTTTTCTTGAGTTTTCTAGAGAGTTATGTGAATATTAAGATGACTTAGTCATCTTTTAAATTTGATGAATTAATTCCCCACATGGGCTTGGCCCATACCATGGCCGGTTGGGCTCCCTCTCTTTTTCTAAAAAAAATTTCAAGCCCAATTATTTTTCTTCCATACCAAATTGTAATTCATAAAACTATTCTCCAAATTCCAAATTTACCCTTCGCCTTCCTTTATATTTCTATGAGGCGTCGTGCGAATTTCCCTTTTATGCCCTTAACCTTTCTTATTAATTCTACTTTCAAATTCTTCATAAGCCTCTCATATGCTTTACACAATAAAGATATGGCCTTGCTTGCTGTCCTCCCGCAATTGTCTTGAATTATCCAAGTGCGCAAAAATGCGGGATATAACATCCTCCCCCCCTTAAGAACATTCGTCCTCGAATGTTCGATTGGTCCCATAATGTATAATGATACTTCGGGGAGGTCTCCTTTGTATCCATCTAGCACATCGCTTAACCTATTCATTATAGAAGTTCAGATCGCCCGAAGGCCGTAGGTCGCTTGATTTAGCTCCGAACTCTGGTTCTAAGTTAGTAGGTTCCCCTCCTTGAAACTTGAATCGTCATAGTTCATTCTAGGTCTAACACGTTCTCCCCCCTTAATTAAGAGGGTCTTGGCACATCTATGCTCCTTAAATAATCATTACCTACCGCGATCTTCTACATGGCCTCTATAAGGTATCTAACCGCTCCACATACTCTAATTTCCCCTTAGACTGCCCTAATTTCACATTCGTCTTTCATATATACATTTATGAAATTTTGGGATATTTCCCAGGGGGGTCACCCATCCTGAAATTGCTCTCGCCCTAGCACGCTTAACCTTGACACTTTGGTATATTCCAGTGTCATAATGCTAGTGTTTTTGTCTCCGCTCCCCCGCGCTACCTTTATCACGTAATATGGGACAGGTTGGGGTCTTAGCAGCTTTCAACACGTCCGCGTAACACGTCTTTTCTTTTAACTACCATTCTAACCTCCGTAACCCCCAGTATTTCATATGGCTACCTTTTTGTCCTAGATTTCCCGAATTCCTAATACGTTTAGTAATACAAAGAACGGTGCATGATAAAGGAAAATCCAGTTCAATTTAACACCCACATATCGTAGAAAAATTGTCGAAAGCGCACCTGTGGCCGCATCTGCGGAAGGTTCAGGATCCTGCCGTCCTGCCAACGAGTATATACGGTGCGGAGGGCCGGCTGAACTGGGTGCTCCTCCTCTGCCTCGACCGCGGCCCGCTGGAGCCTGGGAAGTCTGTCCAGGAGGACGCACAGAAGATGAGGAACCGGCTACCGATCCCGTAGGCTGACCCTCACCTCTACCTCGCAGCCGAGGGGGGGCCACGCATCTTATGCCCCATCCGTCCGCAAGCATAACAAGCATCCGAACCCAGGCGGCACTGTCCCGAATGCATCCTCCCACACTGGTTGCACCGTGGTGGGGGCGGCCTCATCTGACCAGATCTACTGCTGTACTGGGGGCTCGAAACACTGGACTGCTCCTGTGCCTGTCCCCCTCTATCCTCACTTCTAGCTCCAAATGATCTGGCCCTCTTCCTGGAGCTCCTGTCAAAATAACGCTCACTCTTCTCGCGATGATGGTGTTCCTCCAGGTTCTGGGCGTGAGCTTGGATGCGAGCAATGGTCATCCCATCCTGGAGTGAAGCTGTCAAACACTCCTTAATTAAGTGTGGCCCCAACCCACTCACAAACCGGTGCACATGATCTCCCATATCAGCTATCATGGCTGGGGCATACCTGGCTAGCGAGTTGAAGCGAAGGCTGTATTCCCTGACACTCATATTTCCCTGCTTAAGATTCAAAAACATATCTGCGCGAGCTCGTCGAACCTCTGGCGGTAAGAAATGTCGCGTAAAATGCCTCCGTAAACTCCCCTCGCCAAACCGGGGGAGGGGCGTTTGCTCCCCTCGAAGATATCCAGCTATTATACCACAAAACGGCCACATCCCGCAACCTGTATGATGCCAATTCCACTGACTCTGTATCTGAAGCATGTATTATTCTCAGTGTCCTTAACATCTCATCTATGAAGTTCTGCGGGTCTTCCTCTGATTTCGAACCATAGAACTCCGGTGGTTTAGGGGCAATAAAATCACGGCCCTAGCACTCACCGCCCTATCTCCCCGGTCCGTATCTTGCCGCTGAGCCTGTGCGGCAACTAACTGGGTCAATAACTGGATGGCCTCTGCCATCCGCCGGCCCGAGCCGCCGGCGGGGGACCGGAGGCACCGGGCCGGAGCTGGTGGTGCTGGGGCTGGAGCTGGAACTCCTCTTTGCCCTGCTGACACGGGGGGAGCATGAAAAGTCTGGGAGGGAGCCTCATTATGAGACTCGCCTTCTTCTACTTCCGCTGGTGGTCCCCGTTCGACCCTGTTCCCAGCCACCATCTTGCCCCTCTGGGCCCCCGTAGCCTTCCTCTTCATCGGCATTTACTGAAACCATAGCATAACGTTAGGAAAAGAACATGGAAACCTGGTAACATGGCTCTATCGCACGATCTAGAGTACAAAGAAGGTCATATTTCCTAAATGCCCCGCAGCCCCCTGCCTATAAATGTGGCGCGCTACACACCCATAGACAGGACTCTACTGGACACGGCTCGTAGACAAACCCCTAGGACCGCCTGCTCTGATACCACTTTGTCACACCCCGACCTTACTAGGGTGTGATGGGCACCCGACCCCACAACCGGAGCCGAGCGAACCCACGGACTCTTATTGCGCACATAAATTATACTGCTACTTATTCACTTAGCATTATTATTATCAACACTATTAAGAACATGTATTAATAAACTTTACTGACTTAATATACATCGACGGGGAATAAACATTATACAAAAGCACCTGACTGAACATATCTGTCTACGAGCCTCTAAACAAAATACATAAGGTAATGAGAAGGGCCGGATGCCGCCGTGCCCGCATATGTACACAAAAGTAGTACCACTAGACTGGAGCTCCGGAACAACTGGAGCACTTCAATATACCGCCGGAAAGCTCCTAGGAATCACGTCCGTCCACCGCTTACCGCGCGCATGAAACGCAGCGTCCGCAAGAAGGGACGCGTACGAATAATGTACCGAGTATGTAAGGCATAAATGATATCACAAGACCATACAAAGAACATAAAAAAAACAACATAGGAAAGTAATATAACTCGTGTCTCTATTTATCTACTCGGGAATATTATGCAAATTAACCTTACCGTCCGGAGTAATGTATTGATACCGCAAGTAGATCGCCCGCCCACGAAGGTGCGGTGTATCACCGCCCGACCATATAGGTACGGTGGAACTGCCCCGACCATATAGGTGCGGTGGATTACTTTCTAAGCAGACCATAGGATGAAGAAGTAATCTGTTATCTGAGTGCCCCTTTGGGGCGGATGCCATGCATGCTAACTAAAAAAAAAACTGCGTAAATATATGTAAATAAGCTGCCCGCCTATGTAGGTACGGTGTAATGAGCCCGCGTCCAGGCCTCCCGCGTCCGGGTATAATCGCCCACCGCAAAGTGGTGTGGCCGCCCGGCCATGTAGGCACGGTGCTATAAAAAACATACTTTATAAAGCATGCATGAGAGCCCAAGTGAAAACTACAACTTTATCGGAGGACGTAAGGTCGGTAACCTCCGATTACGTTATGGAATAATCGGATCACTCGTCTCACCTTGAAGGAACTAATCTTATAAGGCGAGACCATCAAGGAAGAATGACATTAAGAGAATCATGGAATAAGATTATAAACCTTATAAAACATTTATCCATACGCTTTAGAACTCTCAAGGAGTAGGGTTATAATAAAATTGAAGTCACAAACTTACCGAACAATTTCATACTCGCATTGAATCACCATCTTGAAACTCTTAGCCATGGACTTATTCTTGTCATACTGGTCTTAATCATATTCTCTCCTTTATTATCTTCGTTATTATCCTCATAAAGTATTTCCATTGGCAAGGCTACCACACTTTTTATTTAGTAAATGAAACAATGAAGATAATCCGGGATCGAGGGTCCCACCTCGGGTCTAATGAGACGGCGTGCTCAATTTGCGTATACTACATCTCATGACATTGGTTGGGAAGGTTCTGGGGCAGTCGGGTCCCATTCATGCAAGTTCTAGGCATTTAGGCCATTCTTTCACTATTCATGATCCTTTGGTTCAATTCTTCTGAGTGAATAGTAGATAATTTTAAAGGTGGATTTCTAGAATTAGAGAGGTCCCCGAGGTGCGTAACCAAGTCTAGTACTCCTAGGGCATGCCAAGAAAGAAAGGAAAAACCTTACATACCTTTTCCGCTTCGTTCACGTCTCCGAATCTCCGTTCCAATTTCGCCAAAATCTACAATTTGGTCACATTTACCAAATGTCAACTTAAGCATTTAGAAGTTGAATTTCAAAGTAACCATTTGTCTGCCGGAATTTCGGCAGCACTTCCCCTGTAAATACTCCATTCCACCAAGTTCAACTTGGCCAATTTCAATCAACAACAATCCGGGAATTCAACCCGGCCAAACTAACAACACAATATCAATAACCATACTAACAATTTCCATATTCAATCCAAGTTACATTATAACAACCCAATCAATATACTACTTCCTTCAAAGCCTTCCAACTCCAATAAAAACATTATAATTCATATATCGACAATATCATACTAGTCTCATTATCTATCATGCATATAAGATCATTATATTTCCTTTACATAAACTTCCACCATCAACCTCCAACTACTACAATTTCATGAAAATCACTAAGCTTCATTATCAACATAAAATACACAACAACTATAATCAAAACACTAAATAAAATTGACTCATTTTCTTCCACACTATAACACCACACGGCTACACAATACCCATAGCACACGGCAACACACCACACACACATGCACAACACATAAAATAGGATATAATTCCACACACCATCTTATTCCATATTCTTCATGAATTTCACTCCTTTTATACTCTACAACATGCACAACATCCATAACATATAAGAAGGGAATGAATTCTTACCTTTTTTTCCTTCAACTCTTCACTTGATTAAAGCTTCCAACTTGCATGAATATGTGTTTTTCTTGTTCCAATGAACACCCCACCTTGCTAAGGACTCTTTAATTAGTAGGAAAATAATTTTGAAGAAATTTTTATCAATTTTTTCTTGGAAATTTTTCTTGGCCGAATGGCCTCTTGATTTCTCCTTTTTTCTTGTTCTTCTTTTCTTGAGTTTTCTAGAGAGTTATGTGGATTAAGATGACTTAGTCATCTTTTAAATTTGATGAATTAATTCCCCACATGGGCTTGGCCCATACCATGGCATAAAACGGTTGGGCTCTCCTCTTTTTCTTAAAAAAAATTCAAGCCCAATTATTTTTCTTCCATACCAAATTGTAATTCATAAAACTATTCTCCAAATTCCAAATTTACCCTTCGCCTTCCTTTATATTTCTATGAGGCAAGTCGTGCGAATTTCCCTTTTATGCCCTTAACCTTTCTTATTAATTCTACTTTCAAATTCCGGAATCAATACCAAAGTACTCCAAAAACATCCCGTATGGGGTTTATCCCATATTTCCACCAACAAAACTATTATAAAAACATCCCGTATGGGGTTTATCTATTTCCATTATTATACGGCTATTTACGCTTCTATCTCCGTAAATAAACCAAGATTAACATTAATAATAAGAGATTCATACCTTTCTCCCGATAATATTGCTATATCTTCACTTCTCCACCTTGAATTTAAGCCAAACTCTACCGTAAAATGATGCTATAGTCACAACTATGCACCACCCGAGCCTTGATTAGCTAGAATCACTCAATTCTCTCAACTTTTTATGACCAAAATGACCCTATATGTACTGAGCTCTAAAATATGATTTTTTTGTGAAAAAAATGGGTTGCCCCTTTAATAAAGTTCTAAATTCGGGTCGGGTCACTGTAGCAGTTACTGTAGCACGCATTTCTGCTCTGTCAGCCTAACTTGTAACGTCCGTAATTCTCTACTCCGATGTTGTATCGACGAGCGGTTTGTTGCGTTGGAAACTAGATTCGACGAACTTTATTTTAGGCTTTTGAAACACCTTAAAACTCCTAATATACTAGGAGATATACCCCTCCAAAGTTGACCCAAAATTCTTTCCAAAATTCTGTCAACTTTTTTTTTTTTTCCAAGTTTTCAACAAATTTATTTTCTTCGATTTGCTTGATCCCGGAGTTTCCCATAGCTTATTATATGAACGTAAACCGTCATGACCATTGGATTAGTTAGTATAATATCATATATCTTTGAAGGGAACTCCAGTGTCCATACTTAGAACGTTCAACACTTATAAATTTTCACGTACAAAACTACGGGGTGTAACAGAAACGCTGCCCCAATTTCGTTAGTCCGTTAATTGCACTAGTTTGAACTTAGAAGTGTTTTCAAGACTTAACCTTAGTGTGAATCCTCTTGAATGTAGATTTTTCGGACTTTGGAGGAGAACGTTAAATATTTAAGAAGACGTAAAGATATGTAACCTATCCCTTCTTTCTAAAGGCATGCTTTCCTTATCGTAAATCCATCTAAGATACCGGTAATGTCCTATTCCTAGAATTGCTAGAAGTTCATGACTTTCAAGATTCTTAAGATATTATTGATAAATGCTCCCCATAGTGATGATGGTAATGATGATGATGATTCCATAATGGTAATCGGGGGTTTACCGACTTTATGTCACCCCGATAGAGTTGTAATGTTTCCTTAGGATACTCATGTATGTTATATATGTATATAGCTATTTTATGACACCGAGCTTATATGGCCGGGTATGATATCTATTGCGCGCATACCACTGCAGTTGGGTACGGACAATACCGAGCCCTGTTTATGGCCGGGTATGGATGACACCGAACCTATATGGTCGGGTATGGTATCATTATATGTATATGTATATGTATGGAATGTTTTCTTTAGAGAAAGGTTAAGTAAGCATGATGAACGTCTCAAGAGGTACAAATGGTCCTTTTATCTTATGTTATTCTTCATGCTTTTATCATGTTATTGTTCATGCTTTACATACTCAGTACATTATCCGTATCGACGTCCTTTTGTTTGTGGACGCTGCGTTCATGCCAGCAGATAGATAGGGAGACAGACTCGACCCTTAGGCTGCTTCCTCGGGGATTGCCTAGAAGAGCTCCATTTGATCCGGAGTTGCAATAATTGTTATTATTCTTTTGTTGTATATATATATGGGCATGGCGGGGTCTTGTCCCGTCTTTATGATTTGATGTACTCTTCGTAGAGGCTCGTAGACAGTTGTGTACAACTAGATATCTCTCAGCCTTGTCGGCTTGTGTATACATGGGCATAGTTGATGATGTTGTTATGAAAGTGCTTTAGTCCGATGGAGTTTGTATTATTGGTGCATGTTGATTATGAGTTAGCTATGTGGCTCACCTAGATATGAGTATGAAAGTATGATGAGAGGTGCTCGACAGGTTAGCTCCGGGTGCCCGTCATGGCCCTCTGGTTGGGTCGTGACAGTTTTTCTAATCTTTGTCGGCCTATGATGCTTACCAGTACAAGTGTTGTACTGATACTATTCTTACAACACCCTATTAGGGGTGCAGGGTTATTACAGGTTGTTTTCGTGGATTTATTAGCTTCCGGAGATGTTCCGGTGTCCATTCCAAAGACTTCAGTTAATTTCATTCTAGAACAGAGGTTGTATTTTATTGTAATGTAATTCAATGAGTTGTAATTCTTAGAAGCTCTTGTACTAGTCTAGACCTCTTGTATAAAGTACTCTTTGCTCGTTTGGGATGATGTTGAAAATTACTAAGGTTGTATTCTTATTTTACAATAAAATGACTTGTTTTTGCTCATTTCTGGTTTTAGATGATGTTGGAAATTACTAAGTGTTGTATTCTTATTTTAATTATATAAAATGAGTTTGGAGGAGTTTTATCACGGTAAATTTATCGCTTCATCAAACAAAACACAAAATTCGCCTATAAAAGATGGATATCCCATCTTATCCCTGTAGGATTATTTTATCCACATATCCGCGATTTGGGCTCGTTACATGTTATTATCAATAATTAACCCTTAGAGCAGATATGTCAAAAACTAAATGTTGCCTGCCCCGCCCTACTTATTCCCTCGCCCTGCCCTGCCCTGCCCTATTATGTGGTTGCCCCGCCCGCCCCTGCCCCAATTGCCATTCCTAGCCGCGCCTGAACTAGCTTGCTTTGAGGGGCATATATTTCTCCATAAAGAGTTTGGGGGCCAAATGTGATATTAGAGTAATACTTTCTGATCCCCCTCTCTCTGGTGAAGGTGATCCAGCTGCTTTCATCCCACCACACACCACCTAACACTAATTTTCTTTCTTTAGCAACAAGCGCCCAATCTAGCCTCTTCTCTGCCGCTCTTTGCTTTCTTGGGGTTATTCTGAAATGCTAGTTTTGGGGATTTTGTTGGGGTAATTCTTGAAATCTGCACATCGCTTTTTGTTTAGAATTTGCTATTTTTTTCGAAAATCTGATTCTTGCTTCTCCTATTGGCCCAACCCTAACGATCATATCGTTTCTCTGAAGAAAGACTATGCTCCTGTTATCCATATGCTTAGTTCGTAGGGTTTTGAATTTAATCTGATTGAAATTGCATGTCACTTTATAGTCTCTTGCTTGGCTTTACTGAATGTGTTCTTCGTTGGTGAATTTTGCCACACACAGTCGCTGGCTGCGCATGGGATGTAGGGGTTTTTAACAATTTTTGTAGGTTTTGGTACAAATTGTCGTTCAGATCAATTGACACATGTATCAGAAGCTCACCAAAGAAAATCCTTCCGGAGCACCACCTTTTTTCCCCGCACAAGTATTTAGTAATGGTTGATGAAGTTTATCTTGTGGGAATAACAGCCAGTTTCAATTGTGTGGTCCGAAAGCAACTGCCATTGTATGCATGTAGGTTTAATCGTCGGTCTAAATATGATTTTAGAGTCTCTCTTTGGAGTTGAGGGATGTTGAACATCAGTGTAAATTTTGCTAACTTTGCACTCTATTTCCTTAATAAGACTCGAGAATATACATGTCTGGTATGGTGCAAGGTGCAGAGACATTGCATCGTCATAGCATGTGAAAAGTTCTCTGCTGTTTGCTCTAGAGTTTCATTGTCCTTGTTCCAGTGAAATTTTAAGTGTCTTCATTTGATATATGTCTGAGCAATGTTACCAAAAGCGACAAGCGCAAAAAAGCTCTATGTTCCATTGGGGCTTTAAGCGCAAAGCGCAGCAGATAAAGCGAAAAAAAGGCACAATTGGAGGAAAGATAATATATTCGTTTAGTCCAAGACTAATAATTATAAGCATGAATAACAAATATATGGACAGAGAAGTTGAAAAAAAAAATTACGATAAAGTGAAAATATCAATTGTTTAGTGTTGCCTCCTCAGGAGACGCTCATTGGCAAGGAAAAATATGTCTTAGAGCCTTGATGACGACACTGAAGCGCACATTAAGCGAGGGGAAGAGCTCAACTGGGCTTAAGCGCGCCTTTTGACAACACCGTGTCTGAGTTGAATGTAGACATGAGGCAACCGCCATTCTGCTCCTCTGTTTAAATGATATCTTAAGCTTAATATTGTTGAAATTTTGGAATCAAGGAATGAGCAAAACTTGTATTGTACTTTTTTTAGAATTTTAAGTATATCTGCCAAGCTTTATCTAGACTGGGCAATACATGGTGTATCTTAGCAAGTGATTAGTAAATGTCATGGACATTGTATTTCCTGGTAGGAAGTTTGAATGTAAATTATGCTAAAGTCGGTAGTGGTCAACTTTCATTTTCAATTTTGAAGGTCCATTATTCAGTTATCTTAAATCTGTTACATTTATGATTTGACACGTGGATATTTGTAGGCATAATTGGGTTGGTATATTATGAAGGCAGTGATTTCCGAGGACAAGAACAATCCAGTGGGACTACATGCACTGAAGTTCTCAAGAGAATTAGGAAACGTTGTAAGATTTTAGCGTCCATTACTTTGAGTTGCAAAATTTAGTGAACATTGCTTCATCTTTTAAACTCTGTTTTTCTCCTGTGTGATGAAGCTTTCTGTAGCAGAACATTAAATTTGAATGACCCTGTACCTACATGAAATCTCCATATGTTCCTGCTTTTTTCCTTCTAGCTTAAGTGGACATATGTCCTTTGAAGCAAGTCTAATTTATCATTCTTATTCTATGAATATTAGTTCTGCTGGTTGATTAAGAAATTGAGGATGAAGTGTGACAGCCACAAGGAAAACCATCAAACTAACACGCTTCAAGCTAGAAATTGGAATGCAATTTGTACATACATTTCTATTATGCTAGATATGCCTCCCTATTTTTTTCTTCTTTTGCAAATGTTTTAGTATAGAAACAATTATAGAAAAATAAGGTAGGACATAATTTATTTCTTGTTTGCAAGTTTTCTTGTTTTCTTTTTAAGTATTCATAGTAAATACTGATATCCACAACCCAATCTATTTGACTGAGCTTTGTTAAGTTTCATTAATGGTTGGATAACATGAATCTTGTTAGAATGTTGGAATATTGGTAGTGCAATCAAGTTCTTAGGTTGGACAATTTTTGCACATTGGACAAATGTAGTACATGCATTGTGGTTGACACCTTGTTGACATCAAAGGTTTATTGGATCACGCCCATATGAAATTTGGGCTAAATCCTAAATTCAAGACACACTCGCCAAGTTAACTTTTTAGGGTTTATAAAACTGGATTAATAATTATTTTAGTCAAAATTACATGACTTAGATAAATTCCATTACGTTTGGCCTAGACCATTAAATTTGGGCCCGTATAAGACGAGCTCAATCCATGTTTTTCAAACCCAAAGGTCCATTAAGAGTTTCTTGGAGGCTACTTTTTATTTTTTTATTTTTTTTTATCAAGTAAATATATTTTCATTTATAAACATGGCCAAATTGGCTGTATATAAGGGGTATACCAAAAGGTAAAGCATCTACAAAAGGATATGATTCTCTACAAACTCCACCCAAACATCTATACAAGGAACTTTCTTTGCACACCAAAAGAAAATAAGGGAACGTAGACTACTTCATTGAGAGAAACTGGAACATTTTCTAGGTAACACTCCCCAAATAATTCTATCATCCTCCCAAAAAATAGTCTTAGCATCTACCTCCTTGAGTTCACAATCCTCTGGTTTGTTCTAATAGAAACCTCTCATGTTAATTGTGTTCCATTCCTTTTTTGGGACCTCTTGTTACTCGTAATAGAGAATAGGTTAGGAAGTCATCTTTCAAAGGGGGATTATCACAATATCAAGTCCAAACTGTATTCGTTGGTTTTTTCCGAGTGAAACTCTTGTACAAACCGTTGAAGACATCCTCCCATTAATTATCTTTTGCCAGATGGAATTCCTCATGGGATCACCTTAACTATGTTCTAGTGAATGCTCGATTAAAAGTATCTAAATTACAGATCCCCAACCCGCCAGTGTTATCTAAAGCAAAAAGCGCAAAAAGCTCTAAGGTCAGCTAGAGCTTTAAGCGCAAATAAAGCGTGCGTTTTAATGAAAAAAGGCGCAATGGTGCAAAAATACAAATATATATCTTTAGTCCAAGACTAATAATAATAAGCATGAATAACAAATATTTGGACAAAGAAATTGTAAAAACATTATGATAAAGTGAAATATCAATTATCTAGTGTCACCTCTTCAAGGGAGGCTCATTGGCAAAGGGAAAGTATGTCTTAGAGCCTTCCTTATCAAAAAAAAGTATGTCTTAGAGCCTTGATGATGACACTGACGCACATAAAGCGAGGCGAAGCGCTCAACATGTTTTGAGCCTCGCTTTAGGGCTTAAGAGCGCCTTTGATAACACTGCAACCCGCTAGCATTAATTGGGTTTGTGACCCAAACTGGTGGTATTTCCTGTTTCTGTTATACCATCAACAGAGCATCTTTAATTAATTGACCTGGCCTTTGCTAATTGACAGAATTTGAAATATAGGTCCTGAAGAGTGCTTGACAATGTTGACATTATCGATGTGATTCTACCCCTTTGGTTAAGTACAACTTCTTTCACCCCTACCTCCCTTTTTCAAACTTTTGTAGTGCTGGTTACCGCAACATGCTATCCTTGAATCTTCCTTCTAGAGATAAACCTAGAAATTAGTGGCAAATAAGCTACTCTAAATATGCTTACCCTTAGATGTTTTTCCTTATAAAAAATCCTGTTGTGTAGCTCTCCAGTTAGTATTAGTTCAGACTTTCTCCTCATACTTATGTCAAGTCCAAACACTATGTTGGACCAAATTGAGGTTCTGATAATGCTCTTATAAGTAGAAGGATAAAGGGTCAAATTTTCCCCTGAACTATGTGAAATTGTACAGACTTTGCCCTTCGTTAATAGTTGCCCTCATCGTTACTAGTTCATATTTGCCCTTATTTTTACACGGTGGAAGCGTAGCACCCGGTGATGCCACATGTCATGCAATTAAAATGGAGGGTAAATTTGAAGTTTTTGGCATAGTTCAGGGGCGAATTTGACCCGTCTCTCTAATTTTGAGTTTTTAAAAATGTTTTTGTTCCTCATTTCTTTCTTCCCGCCACTGCCTCCTCTGACCATCTGATCCGATAACTTGATGCTTCCATCGTCAACGATAACATCACTGATAAAATATTACCTTGTTTGGGCCCCCCTGCCAGGAAAAAAGTAATACACAGAGAAGCTTACTGTTGAAATACGGGGATAGACCCTTCTCCATCAGTTCCCCGCAAAACACAATTTAATGGTGGAGATACAATAAGAAATTCCAATTCACACGATCATATGTGTTTTTGATGTCTAACTTGCATATCAAGGGTGAGATCACTGGAACCCATTCCTTGAGTTTGAGTACATAACTTCATTAGGAATAAGGTTGGTAATTGGCATCCTTGATTTGTTTTCCACCAACAAAAGAATTTTGTAAATTTGGATATTAACTTATCCTTGACCCTTTCAACCTTGTTGTTAGTACTTTTGTTGTTGAAACCGACTTGGGAGTATATAAATCTTTCCACTGCCTCCAATTTGTGGTACCACATACGGCCGTATGTGGCCATGTACAGACTGTATGTGGCCCAGAAAATCTTCCAGAAACATTGAAGTTTTGGCCTTCCACATACGGTAGACATCAGCCCGTATCTCCCATGTGCGATCCCGTATGTTACCCTAAACTCACCGAACTTCACCGAAACTTATTCTTTTCAATTCCCTTAGCATCCAACCTTTGTTTAACTTATAGTACACTGCAGTCTCAACCTTTAAGCTTAAAAACGACCTTGTTTTCTCGGGTTCAAATCGGTTTATCTACGTCGGACTTAGTCGCACTATAGTTTGGAGACACCGGGTATTACATAGGATTTGCAGGGAGTGGTTGTAAAGGTCTATCTTCCATTATAACTTCCCACAGATCATAGGCTTCAAGATACGATTTTATTTTCACGGACTAAATTTGATAGTTTTCACAAGTGAAAATTTGGGGTGCATTAAAAGAGAGACTGTTGCTTGCCATGTTTGAAAAATAGGTTAAAAATGATTTGAAAAATGGGTCTTTAGAATGAACTCACAACTCCCGTATGACCATTGAGGCTCTGATCCATCGTTGGCTTTTAAAAGATGGTGCTGCAAAAAAGGTTAGAAGAATGATTGGAATTCTCTCTTTTAAATTTTATTAAAGGCTAAATACCTAGATAGCCCGTTAAAATTGGCACGTTTTGTCAGATGTCCTTTCAAACTTAGTAAGTTACCAAATAGGCACTTGAACTTGACAAAAGTGTTTCTTTTAAACAAAACTGTCTGAACTCCTTTAGTTTCATTATACTGATCTTTTTATTGCGCTGTTTCCTGCTAGATGTGTATAAATGGATCTCAACAGACAAAGTAGGTTTATCAATTTATATCACCTTCTTCGAAAAGCTCATTTTTGAATTGTCATTTTGACCCATTTCCCTGGTGATATTTTACATTGATAAATAGGTTGGTTGAACAACTCTTAGGGCTTTAATCTAATGGTAAGAGCACAACATGTGATGTGTGGTTAGGTGCACGTTACTGGTTCAAACCCTGCCACAGGCAAAAACCTGATATTTAATGTGGAGAAGGGTAGAGGGACGGACCTATTTTCTATTGATTTCAAACCGTGCACCACAGGTCCTTGAGGTTTTTTTGGTTATAAAAAACTGGGTGATTGAACAACATTTGGATATGTGGGTACTGGGACTACCTTAAATAATAGTAAAACATGGACGTCATCTGCATCTAAATATTAAAATACAATACAAGGATGTGCCTAGTGGTCAATAAATTGGGTGAGGAACTATGAGGTCTCCGATTCAAATTCTAGTCGAGGCTAAAAAAAACTAAGTTATTTCTTCCAATCTGCCTAATCCTTGGGCAGAGAGTTAACTGGTACTTGTGTTGGTGAGAGGTAGCATGTATCCGGTGAAATAGTCGAGGTGTTCGCAAGCTGATCCAGACACCAATGTCATTAAGAAAAAATATTAAAATATTTTTGAAACAAATCATGGTAAAATTTTACGCAATTCATTCTTGAAAGTGAAAGAAAACTTTTTAAATAGTATAGCTCATTTCCACCCAGACAAAAACTTTATCTTACATGCGATCTATACTTTGGTCAAATTTGTAATAATGTTTATATAGATCTTTCATCATTCTATTTCTGCTATTTGTTCAATATTGAGCTTAACTTGATTATTCTTGTTTGTTCAATATCAGCGACTGTCAGCTTCATATTACGGCTAGCGTGTATGATGTAACTGGTGTTACTGGTATTACTGATGTTACCAAATATTGTCTGTCTCATTTCCTTACTTAACTCATGTCCGGAAGAAACAGAAATTTTAGGTTGTAAAATTTTTGTATGAACTTTTTCTTTTCATATGTGCACTTGATTTGGGACTTCCAATGGTGTTTTAGCTGCCACGAAAATAGAAGAATTCAAGTTACCTTTATCTCAAAAAAAAAAAAAAGAAAAGAAAAAAAAAGAAGAGGAATATAGAAGAATTCATGAAAATTGTAGGGGCTGTTTCATCCGGAATCGGAATGGTTATGGAGGTATCACTGTCAATTTGGTTTTCTGAAAATAATTATGTCTCTTTGGGTTTAGTTTTAGTATTTGGGTTTTATTCTGTCCAAAACCCAACTTCTAAAACCCCAAAAAACGCTTGTTGACACTTTCATAACCAAATAATTGTGTGTACGGTTTATTCTTGTTGTATTTTGGATTTGTTGTTTCAACTTTTGAAAAAAAAAAAAAAAAAAATTACAAAACCCTTAGACATTTGTAGACACTTTCGTATGGTTGAAGATTTTTAGCATAATTGATTAGAACATATTTATGAATAGCTGAAAAGGAAAAAACAAACCAATTCTAGTCATGTTTATGAACAAAGGGTAGAGGAAAAGAAATCAGTGGAGAGGGAGGGGAAGAAGAAAAATCAGTTTTGAAATGGGGGCGCTAAGTTGAGTGGCGTTGGATGGGAAGAGGGATGAACAATGACCATCTGGCAAGTGTTGGTTTTGGGCTAAAAAAGATGTTTGGCTGGTTCCTAAAGCCAAGACCAATTGGTTTTGGTGGTTCTTAATTGGTATTGCGTTATTTTTAAAACCAAACACTTAACCAAAACTTCTTAATTCGGACACAACTTTTTGGAGGTTGCCAGCATATCCTTAATGCTGAGGAATACAACTTTACCAGTTTTCCAAAAAAAAAAAAAAAAAAAAAAAAATCAGAACAACTTAAAAAGTTGGTTTTGGAAAAAGTTTTAAAATCTAAGGGTCAACTTAGTCATTTACCTGATTTCTTCGTTCTAGGAAATTTCTTCTAATGCAATCCTAATTGGGTGACATGGACTATTATGAAAACCAAGATAGTGTCTTAGACCACATTTGTTTTTATCAAGATTAAGACGTTTCAATCTGAATACATATTTGAATATTAAGATGTGTATTAAGATGAAAACATCTGAATTTGAATACGTATCTAAATATTAAGATGTGTATTAAGATCTGAATACTAAATAACTAAAGATTGTTTGTTTTCTCTATATCTGAATGTATAAACCTTGTCTTTATTTGCAAATAAAATATTAATTAGCCTAATACTATACATACAAAATTTTCAAAAAATTATATAGTAGTTGGTGATGAACGGGTGATGATGGCTAACAATGGTGGTTGTGGTTAGCAGCTAGTGGCAATGGTGACTAACAGTGGTGTTCAATGGTGGTGACGGCTGATAATTGTGGTGGAGCATAGTGATAGCTTATGGTGATTGAAAGCAGTGGTTGGACATATATAGTGGTGGCTGATGGTGGTAATTGTCGGTCGTGATAGGTGGTTGTTATGGCCATGGTGGTGATGGTTGTAAATGGTGGCTAGGGTGGTGACAGTTGACTCGGGTGGTTGGCAGCGGCGGTAACGGTTAGGGGTGGAAGTGGAGTTAATTTGAATGGAGTAGTGGTGAAATGACATCTTTGCAGAAATCTTTAAATGAGTAGTATCTTAATGATATTAAGACTTTGTTACAGGTCTTAATCATTCAGATCTATTCAGGGCTGATAATTGTGGTGGAAGATAGTGATAGCTGGTGATTGAAAGCAGTGGTTGGCCATATATAGTGGTGGCTGATGGTGGTAGTTGTCGGTCGTGATAGGTGGTTGTTATGGCAATGGTGGTGATGGTTGTAAATGGTGGCTAGGGTGGTGACAGTTGACTTGATTATGGTAATGGTGGAAGTGATGAATTTGAATGGAGTAGTGTAAATGACATCTTTGCAGAAATCTTTAAATGAGTAGTATCTTAATGATATTAAAACTTTGTTACTGGTCTTAATCATTCAGATTTATTCAGAATCATTAAGCGGTTATAGAATAATAAAAGAGTAAAACTCACAATTTAATGATTGAAATACGAATCATTAAGATTCAAACCTTCATTAAGTGCAAAGAAATGAGGCCTTAGTTGCCCTTTATTTCCTGATAGAAGTGAAGCTCAAATGCCCTAACTTTTCAGCCATATTATGGAGATGGAGCTTCCTGTCTCTCAGAATGTGCATATAGTATACCAATTAGCAAAAACTATGAGAGGTCTCCAGTCTGTCCTGCAGGTCAAATTAAACCCACCAAAGCTTTAAAATGAAAGGACATAAATAGTGTAGAAGCACTATACTGAACTTACTAGTTAAATGTGAAGATGTAAAGATTAAGTTTTGAGTTTCAATGCGAACATTGTTAAGATGAACCAATGTAACAAATTTAATTTTCTCTTTGACACACTTTGATCTGTGTACACTGTTTTACCCTTCTATCTTTCTTTATGGATATTCCCAGTCCCACTCTTGTACCATCTGTTTCAGTGGGTGTGATGACCTTTCATACCCTTTCTGCGTCTTGTCCTGCAGGGAGATCACAGTTCAACCAATAAAGAGACCTCAAAGTGGTTGGAGATATGGCATCACTTCGATCAACTGGCTATGTAGACCCCGGATGGGAGCATGGTGTTGCACAGGATGAGAGGAAAAAGAAGGTTCGATGTAATTACTGTGGGAAAGTTGTAAGTGGTGGGATATACAGATTGAAACAACATTTAGCCCGAGTCTCTGGTGAGGTAACCTATTGTGACAAGGCTCCAGAGGATGTATGCCTGAAAATGAGAGAAAATCTAGAAGGCTGTCGATTAAGTAAGAAATCAAGGCATGTTGAATATGATGAACAAGCATATTTTAATTATCATGCCAGTGATGATGCCGAGGAGGAAGATCAGATAGGGTATAGAAGTAAAGGGAAGCAGTTGATGAATGACAAGGGATTGGTTATAAATATGACTTCTCTTCGATCACTTGGGTATGTTGATCCTGGTTGGGAACATGGTGTCCCTCAGGACGAGAGGAAGAAAAAGGTAAAATGTAACTATTGTGAGAGGATAGTTAGTGGAGGTATCAATCGGTTTAAGCAACATCTAGCGAGAATATCAGGGGAAGTTGCACCCTGTAAGAGTGCTCCTGAGGAAGTATATCTTAGAATAAAAGAGAACATGAAGTGGCACCGCACAGGTAGGAGGCACAGACGGCCTCATACTAAAGAGATATCATCCTTTTATATGAACTCAGATAATGAAGAGGAAGACGAAGACCAAGAAGAAGAGGCACTACACCACCATATGAGTGATGGAAAGCTTTTGATTGGAGATAAAAAACTGGATAGAGACTCTAGGAGAAGTTTCAAAGGAATGTCTCCTGGTATTGGGTCTGAATCTTTCTTAAAAAGGCTAAAGTATGACACATTGGGTACTAGAATCCCAAGGTCTCTATTTCAATCTTCTGGAAAACAAGTGAAAGTATGTTCTAATAAAAAATCCCGCAAGGAAGTCATATCTTCAATTTGCAAGTTCTTCTATCATGCAGGAGTTCCTCCACATGCAGCAAGCTCTCCCTATTTTCAGAAAATGCTGGAATTGGTAGGTCAATATGGAGAAGGTCTAGTAGGACCCTCTAGCCAAGTATTATCTGGACGGTTTCTACAAGATGAAATTTCATCCATTAGAAATCATCTATCTGAGTACAAAGCTTCCTGGGCTGTCACAGGTTGTTCTATTTTGGTTGACAGTTGGCAAGATACACAGAGTAGGATTTTAATCAATGTTTTGGTTTCTTGTCCCCGTGGTATGTACTTTGTTTGCTCAATAGATGCCACTGATGTAGTTGAAGACGCGACACATATTTTTAAGCTGCTAGACAGAGTGGTGGAAGACATGGGTGAAGAAAATGTCGTGCAGGTAAGGTGTTGCTTTCTTCCTTCTTTAAGTTTCTTAAGTTTTGATCTTCCATCACGTTACTCTTATGGGCCAAAAATATAAACATAGGTGATCACTCAGAACACACCGAATTATCAAGCTGCTGGAAAGATGCTTGAAGAGAAAAGAAGGAATTTATTTTGGACTCCTTGTGCTGCATATTGTATTGAGCGCATCCTCGAAGACTGTGTGAAAATAAAATGGGTCAGAGAATGCATGAAAAAAGGCCAAAAGATCACAAAGTTCATTTACAATCGATTCTGGTTGTTAAGTCTCATGAAAAAAGAATTTACTGCTGGACAGGAACTCTTGAAACCCTCTTTTACTGTATTTTCATCAACCTTCGCTACCGTTCAGAGCTTGTTGGACCACAGATATGGTCTCAAGAGGATGTTCCAGTCAAATAAATGGCTTTCATCTCGGTTTTCAAAGCTGGAAGACGGTAAAGAGGTGGAGAAAATTGTACTGAATGCCACATTCTGGAGGAAGATGCAATATGTTAGAAAATCAGTGGACCCCATTTTAGAAGTGCTTCAAAAAATCAATAGCAACGAAAGCCATTCAATACCCTTCATTTACAACAATGTATACCAGGCAAAACTTGCTATAAGAACCAATCATAATGATGACGAGCGCAAATATCAGAGCTTTTTGGATATCATAGACAGCAACTGGAATTCAGTATCTCATCATCCTCTCTATCTAGCAGCACACTTTTTGAATCCATCATACCGGTATCGTCCTGATTTTGTTCCGGTAGGAGAGTATTCTTACTTCAGAATTGTTTTCAGTCCAACTTCAGTCATACCATTTTTGAATGTATGTATAATTGTAGCATCCAGAGGTTGTACGTGGATTGAATGCATGCATTGTGCGCTTGGAGCCAGACAATGCAAGAAGAATTTCTGCATCCATGCAAGTGAGAGTTCCTTTCTTTAAACTTTTTCATACCCCTCCCCCTTTTGGATGATAGACTTCACTTTGTCTATTTTATGTGTCTACTTATTTGTTTGATGTGATTTTTCAGATATCAGACTTCAACTCTGCTAAAGCTGATTTTGGAACAGATTTGGCAATTAGCACCAGAATGGAGCTTAATCCTGGTAAATATATTGAGTAATCATTCTCTCAGTTCTAACGTCATAAAATTGTTTTTCCTATTTTATGTGGATAAAAATCTGAAACACTTCATGTTTGCAAATTATACTGATCTTAACTATGTTTTGTAGCTGCTTGGTGGCAACAACATGGGATAAATTGCTTAGAGCTCCAACGTATAGCTGTACGAATACTTAGTCAGACTTGCTCATCTTTTGGGTGTGAGCATAATTGGAGTGTATATGATCAGATCCAGAGTCAAAGGCACAACCGTGTAGCACAGAAAAGGTTAAACGATGTGATGTACACCCACTATAACCTGAGACTTAGGGGTCGTCAGATATGGAAGATGTCCAGTGATCCAATTTCCCTCGATAGTGTTCTGCAAGAAAGTTTGCTGTATGACTGGATTGTAGAGTCAGAGAAACCAGTTTTGCAGGGAGATGAGGTACTAAATAAGCTAACTTTCTACTCTGAAGAGTTAAATAGATGACAGTAGTTTAACAATTTGCTTTATTGACAACCCTGCATTATTACCAATAGTTTAACAATTTGCTTTATTGACAACCCTGCATTACCAATGAGATAGACATTTTGGTATTACCGATGTCTTTGGAAGGGAGGACTTAGTTTACCCAGAAACAAATTTGTCTAACTATCTAATTTTGAGTTTCTTTTTGTTCTTTCTAATTTTGTTTTAGCTCAAGAAGATTCACCCTTGAATGAGTGCTGACCACATAGAACGATAGCTGCTTTTTCAGTGTCCCCATCCTTTGAAGTGGCTACTTATTTATAAGTCTCAAGTGTTTTTGCTTTTGCAGATGCCTCTCTTCTAGTGATGTACTAGGTTTGATGCCTCTTATGAAAAATGAAGAAAAAAAACTAGGTGGTCATATGTGATAAGTGTATCTTTTGGCATGGGGCCACTAACATCTTTCAAGAATTTAAAATATGCTTGAAGGAAGAATAGAACTCAATATATTGGTCGGGGCGGGGTGGGGATTAGGAAATTCAACAAACGATCCCCTTTAATTTGTTTGCAACCTTGTTTAGAAGTTTTTTTGTTTGGAGTAGGGAAGGGATTGCTGCGGGATTTTATTATCACTTAGCAAATTAGAATGCTCACGTTTCTCTTTTTATTAACTTATTAATTCCCTCTCTTGAATTTGCTTACTTTTTAAGTTATTTCTGCTGTCTTATCTACTGGATTGTATTGCAGGAAATCCTTTATAGTGAAATGGAAGTGGGTGAGTATGAGAATGATTTCACGGAGCATGATGGTGGAAATGCAGACTCGAGGAAGGGATCCTTGGAGATGGTAACTTTAACCAGTGAAGCAGAACCTCTGGAAGTTAATCCTGACAATACTGGTGCAGCTACAGATGATGATTCTGACCTCAATTTTCTTGATAATGAGTTGACCGATTAGTATCTCAAACCAGATTCCAAATGCAGCAATTAAGATGCATGGTAACCCCTCAAGTCCTGGCAGTGTATCCTGTCTCTCCCAATTCTTTCAGGGCAAAAAGCACGCCGGCTAGTTGGGGTTGGGGGAAAGGAGAAAAGGGTCAGAAAGTGCCTGTGTAAAAGCTAGAGGTGCCTGGAGTTTACATGTCAAAGTACTTAGCTTTCTTGAATTCTTACTATTCATGTTAAGTCATTGTTTGGCCCTACTCTTTTTCGGGAAAATAAGGCTCATATCCATTCGGCCATTCAGTTTGCCAATCTTGGCTTAATTGTTACTTACTAGTTTAGTGTTACTAGTTTAGGGTACGTGCATTGTACATGTGTGTTGCGTCAAACAATAAATATATAAAAGATATTGAAAAACAATAATTAACGTTAAAACACAACATTCTTTTAAATCATGAAATAAATGTTATTTCTTTAACGCAGTAATTAATTCAATAACTCCTAAACATGTAAATATGATGAATTTCGTTAGTATTGTATCTCACATTTTCTCACCTGACAGCTTTTTACAAACGGTTGGTTTTAATATGCAAAATATTAGTTAATTTAGGAAAATAATTGAATGACTATTTTGTCTACTGTTTAATCTGATTTTTTAAAGGTAAAAGACCACGCTAAATTTATCATTATTTAATTTTTTTAAAAGATCTCTTTAATTATCATGTCAGAATAATTGACAATTTCTAAGTCTATTAGTGATTTCTGATCAATATTCCAAACAAGTGTTATACTTAGTTTAAAGCGTTTGAATTATTAGTGAAACAATGTTGTATATTTTGTGAAAATCTTAATATAAAAAAAGTTTCATCCATATCGACACGTTAAAAAGTCATTAAGCCCTTATAACCCAAGAAACCCGTATTTTCTCTTTCTTCAATCTTTTATTCTTTTCTTTATTTTTAAAATCATTTTTATATACTTTAAGTGTAGGATTTAGGAAAATATTACTTCCTTCATCACAATTTATATGGTACCTTCCGTATTTTGAGAGTAATTTTTTTTTAATTTTGACAGTTTGAACATAGAATTTTAAGCCTTTTGGAATAAAATTTACATGTTTAAAAACTACATATTAAAGTACTATAAACCACACTAATTGACAATTCAAAATCTTTTAAAGGCATATGAAAAAATCGCGGTCAAAGAAAAACTTGTTTAACTCTCAAAATTCGACCAATGATACATAAATTGGGACAAAAGGATAATCTACATAGTTCAAATAAGAAAAAATTTAATACTTAAATTAGTTAATTTCAAACTCGTGAATATTAGAAAATTATTAAATGATTATTTTTTTAGAATGATGAGTGTTGATCCTGTTTAACTAATCCAAAAGCAACACATAGAATGTTTAACTAATAGTATATGTGTTGCACGTGTCCATCACGTCAATCAGTATAAAACGTATATCAAATTATTGTTTTGTTAAACTAAAAGGAATATTTGTTTAAATAATAATAATAATAAATGTTATTACATTAACAGAATAGTTGAATTCAGTATCTTCTGAACATGTAAAGATGATAAATTTATTTGAATTAGTTATATAGTATTTGTAAGTTATGCTACCTTTATAACAGAAAAGATTAAAAGTTTAAAAATGTGCTCTGCTTTTTTCCTTTTCTCGTGTTGAGTCTAACGGAGTATTAAAACTTTTTTTTGTTAGCATGATGATGGAGTTTGTTCTTTAAAACCTAATTACATAAAATATTATTTGTTCATTCAAAGTCCATCAAATTATATGTAAGCTAAATGGATCTCTTTTTGCGTAAAAAAAATTGTTTAATCCCCTTCTTCACTTGTTCATTCAATACCAAATAAAAGTTAAACTACCCTAAATTCAGCTCGATGAACTATGCCATTGACAACTTTGAAATTTCTAGATTTAAGGACAATTTTTAAACATTATAGGGGAAAATTATTTATAGTTATTTCAAAGTTTCAAATATATTAATTTATCTAAAATTTAAAACATTAATTGTAGTTACAATTTTGCTGTACTGGGCTAAATTCGTAGAATACAGCTGAACGGATGATATGATGACACGTGTCAATAGATATCGGTCAAATACAAATCAGCATTCAAGGTCTCGGGGAGAGGCTTAATGGCACCGAAGACACTAAAGGGTCCGGATGCCTGTTAAAGTAGCACCGGTTGGAAGGCTAACGGTCAGCCGTTACACACAAACCTTGCACTTTTCACGGGACATTAATAGGGATTATTGTCCTCTTTATTGTCCATCATTACTATGACATTAATTCGTATTATTAGCAGGTGCATAATTCATGGAATGTGTACCCCTTAGCCCAAATATAAATAGGGCTTATCGTTTCATTATAAAGGACACGAAATCCAAGAGATATACACGACATACATTTCACACTTGCATTGTTCTTAAGTTTCTTTATTATTTAATTCAGATCCAACAAGGACCAAATTATTAGCTTGCCCGGAGCCACCAGTTCAAAGCTATTTTGTTCATATTGATTTTAATTACAAATTTCACTGCTTTTCTGCTCACTTTGGTCCACGTGTCCTTGACCGTAGCACACAAATTCAGCTGAACCGATTTCCGGGTAAACATTTTCATAATACGATTGTTCTTTAATTTATTTTTTAGATTAACATGACCATGTTAATTCACTTCTGAAATTTATACATAAAATTGAATGAAACTTCTTAGAAAGTTAAAAAGGAAGAAAAGAAAAAGAAACATACAGTGTGATGTCCCGTGATTTTTAGGTAATCAACTGTTGATAATATTTGGAGAAAAGAACCTTAGAGCCTGAGGATAAGAAAAGCTTTAATTGTCACGTATCTCCAAAAGAATTTTTAAATCCATAAGGATATAATTGATCAAATAAAGAAACGATTTATCTAAGGTAAAATTTTAGGTGAATTTGAAGTCGTGAATATTAGGACCTTCTACATAATTTATAAGTAAAATTTTAGTTGATTTTGGAGTTCTAATTATTAAAAAAATAATTAAATAACTATTTTGTATAATATTAAATCTATTTTAAAGGATGGAAAGATAAATGACATTTCGCTAAGGGCCTTCATTCCTTTCATATAAAAAGTAGATTAAAATGAAAAACAATAATATTTATTTAACGGAGAAGCGTCCGATTAATCCTTGCTTTTATTTTTACATTGTACAGTTTCTCTGTTTATATATGTTACATCCCGTATTTTTTGTTCAATAGTTGTACGACTAAGCTGAGGTTGACGAATGCACTTAAACGTGAGAAATAAGATTTTGAGCAATGAGCTGCTTGCTTACCCGTCCTACTTGTTTGAGCTAACTTAACACATGTATTAGTTATCAAACGAGGACGAGACATGTGTTTAAATGGAATACGACAAACCCATCGAGAGCCACTTGAGGTGGTCAAGATCTTTCACTTAGACACCTCAAGTACGCCCTGTTCCATTTAGACACCTGAACTTGACTTAAAATGGGTTATTCGACACCTTTTGCTGATGTGGCAATGTGCGTGTACTTCACATTTTTCTAGAGCGTGAAAGAGAAAATTTTGTTTTGTTTTTTTTTTTTTTCTTTTTTTCTCCTTCATCTTCTTCCTCCCTCCTACCACTTTCTTCGCCATATCCACCACATCTCTCAAAGCCACCAAATGGATTCGGCCATAAAAACCACAAGGATTCTCAAGATTCTTGCAATTTCAACCCAATTTCTTCCTCCTCTAGGTATCCCACAAGATTCACCAAATCTTCATTCTTCTAATTGAGACCCAATTGGGTTAAGGATTCAAAAAATTGAGACAAACTTCACAATCTCTAACTCTAAATTACCATGAGACAAGATCTTCTTTTTTTCTAAGGACAATATTCAATTCGATGTTCTTATATGTCCAACCACAGAGTATATTGTGATCAATGTGTATGGATTATTCAATTACAATATTTTAATCTTAGCCGTTTGAGAAGAAAATGAGAGGGAAAATACATAAAAACCCCCCCAACGTATAGCCAGATTAATTATGACGCACCCAACCTTTGCGGGCGACCTATTACCCCCCAGTCTTAATTTTTCAGTATTTTAGTATCATTTTCGACTGACGTGGCCAAAAAAAAAAAAAATTATGGCGAGTGAAAGCAGTAAAAATATTTTTTATATTTTAATAAAAATTAATTTTTAAAAATTAATTTATATTTTATCCTCTCACCCACCCCCACCTCTCTTTCTTCCACATTTCAATTGTTAAATGCAATTTATTTTCCTCTTTCTTCTTCTTTCTCCTTTTTCTCTTTCTTCTTCTTTCTCCTCAACCATCGCCGTCGTCGCCACGCCATTATTGCCACGCCATTGACGGAACGGCAACAAAAGAACAACACCAATATGAAAATGGGTCGACCCGTTAAAACATAATGCCATTTCGGTGGAGGAGATATTTTGGTGTTTGATTTGTCTTCAAATGAATGTGTGTGTTAATGGAGGAACAAAATGGGTTGAATGTGTGTGTGTTAATGGAGGAAGAAAATGAGTTTTAATGGAGGAAGAAAATGGGTTGAAGAAAATGGGTTGAATGTTTCTTGAAAATAAGCTCTTTATGATTGATGATTAAATTGAATGTGTGTGTTAATGACGGAAGAAAATGGGTTGAATGTGTGTGTGTTAATGGAGGAAGAAAATGAGTTAAAGAAAATGGGTTGAATGTGTGTTGTTAATGGAGGAAGAAAATGGGTTGAATGTGTGTGTGTGTGTTAATGGAGGAAGAAAATGGGTTGAATGTGTGTGTGCTAATGGAGGAAGAAAATGGGTTGATGAATTTCTTGAAATGAAGAAGAAGAAGAAGAAGGGTTTAGTGATGAAGAAGAAGAGTTTAGTGATGAAGAAGACAAAATTAATGGTTTAATGGTTAATTAGAGGTTAATTAGTGTAAATATAATTAATAAAAGAAAAATCAAATGAAAAAAAAAGGAAAAGTGGCAGTGACGTGGCGGCGTTGTGACACCAATGTGGCGAGAGTGCGCGACACTCTCCTTTGTCTGGGCTTCAATTTTTTTTTTTTTTGCCACGTCAGTCAAAAAATGGTACAAAAATACAAAAAAATTAAGACTGGGGGGGGGGGGGGGTAATAGGTCGCCCGCAAAGGTTGGGTGCGTCATAATTAATCTGGCTATACGTTGGGGGGGGTGGGGATTTTATGTATTTTCCCAAAATGAGAGGTGGTGCTAGCAAATTTGCGAAGGGAAGAAGGTGATGGTGGTGGCGGATCTTAGAAGGAGAAGGTTGAGCAAAGATTACCAGATAAAAAATTTCCGGCAAGAGTCGCCATATTTTCCAGCCATAGCAGCAATGTCGAGTGAAAAAGAAAGAACGAGTAATTAATTTGAAAAGAAATAAATGAGGACAAAGAAGAAAGAAAAAATAAATGAGAAATATTTTCTTTTCTTTCTTTTTTATTTTTTAATTAACTAAATTGTTTAAAAAATATTGTTTCTACTCATATTTTATTTTTAATAATTATTTTGAATATATATGCAACATGTCTTTATTTAATTCATCACTGTAACGACCCGCTTGGTAGTTATGCATGCTTTGACCATTCTACCCTTGCTAGTACTTTCTCGAGGCTAGAAATGAGCGGACCTAAATAATTTGGTTGTGTTGTATGTTGTGTTTTGTGACTTATAAGTGACTTGTGATGTGTTTTTAACTTGCTTTGTTGTTGGCTTGTGTTCATAGGACCTTAGAATGATTTTGAGAGAATAAGCATAAAACGTTGTGAAATTCCGTGCTCACTGGTTAAGAAGGCTTCGGCTAACGATGATTCTTCATTGCGGCGAAAAGGGTTGCTGCAAAGAAGGATGATTTTCTCCGGGGTTCGTTGCGACGAAGCGCCCGTTCGTCGCAATGAGTCCGTTGCAAATGAAACCTTGGTCATTGCGGCAAAGACTACTTAAGCATAATGACGGAGTTTAAGTAGTTATTTCGTGCCACGCTTCTCATAATCTCCAAAACAGTTCCCAAGAGCATAAAGGTGAATTTCTAAGGCTATGGCACTATTTTCCATCAAAGGTAAGCCTTAATCACTAACTTTCTTCGCTTAATGTTCATATTAGATTTTTGTTTCAATCAAAAGACCCTTAATGGGATTAAAGGGTAGAACACAAATACCAAGAAAACCCTAGAATATTAATAGGTTATTATTTATTGTTGTTTAATCATCTAAGAGTAGAGATTATCTCTTCCTAGGATGAGAACTGGTTATTCAATGATGGAAATTGCTTGTTGAGACTTAGGGTTCCAATAAAAATGAGAACTTTGGCTAAAATCGGGTTGTAGGGGTTGAATTGATTACAGAACCCATAAATGGAGTTAATATGATTGTTGAGACTAGAACTAGGATGAGCATGTCCTAAGGAAAGTGAATCTTTGATTAAGGGTAGAAGTGGAGGGGTTGGCTTCCTCAAATTGTTATTATTGAGTTAATACTTCATTACTTAGTTAGCATTATGATTTCTAAACTTTGAACATTCTTGTTACATCCGGCATTTTTGTGTATTCGGAAAACGTGGAATTAACCTTGACTTGTAAAGAATAAGGCCAAGTTTGGATTTTCTTAGTATGAGCATGCCGGTTATGGAAGTTTGAATGTGGAAACATTGGAGAAGGCCTAAGGACAAAATTGAAATTTTGAAAAATAGTCCATGAATTACAAGAAGTGGACATGGAATAATTGGGCTTGGATTTAAAAAAAAAAAAGGAGAGACAAGGCCCAACCGGCCATATCTTGGCCCAAATCCATGAAAATTTGTCATGTGCCTAACATGTGGTATTTAATTATATAAGAGGGCTTATCCATCTAGAGGATTCAAGAAATCAACAAAAAAAAAAAGGGAAAGTGAGAGCAAGGCCATTCGGCCGAATGGTATTGAAGGAAAAAAAAATTGCAAGTCCATCAACTTTGATCCATAAATCTTGTTCTTCTTATAGTCATAGTAAGCTCAAGGTGCTCTCCAAGTTGATATAATTAGTTTGGCGAGAAAGCGACGTTTGTGGCGAGTGAAAGTTGGAAGAGAAGGTAAGGATTTCATGCTTTTTACATGTTATGGAAGATTTTGCTTGTGTTGTAGTGTGGAGAATTAGATAGAATTTATAAAAATATGGAAATTTCATGATATGGCCGTGAGCTTGCATGTATTATGTAGCCAAGACTAGTTGAATTTTTATGTTATATTCTAGTTGTAATTGTTGTGTATTCTATGTCGGAAATGGAAGTTTGATGACTTTGGTTGAGTTGTGAATGTTGAAGTGTAACCGTGAGTGCATGTGTGTGAAGTGTGTGTGTGGCCGTGTAGTGTAGGTGAAGGGTGAGGTGAAGTTTGTTTAGTTAAGTCGTTGTAACCTTTGTGATGTAAATAGAAGTTTAATGAATTGAGTCGCCATCGAAAATGGTTGTATGTTGTTATGGCGAATTATGTGGAATTTATATGATTTTTGTATAAATATGGAAGTAAGGTCTAAATGTGGATTATGGTTATTGTTGATGAGTTTGGAAGGAAAATAATGTAGTTTGGTAGTTTTTGGTTACATGGTAGAAGTTGGGATGGAATTATGGTTCAATGGAAAATTTGGTATATTTTGTAGAATAGTAAGAAATATGCCCGAATCGTATTTGAATGGCTTTGAATTAGTAAATAAACATGAAAACGTCGATGTTGGACGGGGAGTATGAAGTTAGAATGGAAGTTAAGACGTTATGAAGAAAGTAGTACTATTTATGTTAGAATGCGATTTAATTCGATTGTTGTGATTATTGATATTGTTGTTGGGTTGTTGTTGATTGTTTTGAGCCGAGTTGAATCTCGGGGGTGTCATATTTATAGGGGAGGTCTTTGCCGAAATTTCGGTAGCCAAATACTAAACCCAAGATTGAAATATTAACTCTCATGAATAATGCTTGGTAAAGGTGACCATTTGCGGATTTTCGACGAAACGGGATTGGAGTTTTGGTAAGCGAGAAAGGCACGGAAGGTATGTAAAGTCTTCCCTTCTATTCTCTCGGCATGTTCTAAACGTGTTAGGCTCGGACGCGGGCCTTAGATATGACTCGTCTTCCGAAATCCGAGATTGAAATTGGCCCCATTTCTTTCGTTAATTGAACTAGTTTCTTACAAATTATAGTTTAAGCAACTTATATGTATGTAACTTTCCCAAATGGACTCGGATGGTCCCAAAACTCTCACGAATGACTCCATAAGACTTATGATCCATAATTTGAGTTCACCACCTCGATTCACCCGAGGTGGGCCCACGAATCCGAGACCTCTAACTATGGTTTTAATTGATTTATGTCTACATAAAATGCTTAAAGTAATCTTGTGATCATTGTACCGTTGTCAAATGATAAATACGCCGCATCTGTGATATTATGATATGTGTTATGATCCTGGGAAATATAATTCGATGCAAGTTGTCGTGCCATCCCCAAAAAGGGCATACGTATACTATAATTATCATCCGACTTCCTTGAAGTGATATGTCATTTGAAATGTCCCCTTGTGAAAAAAAATGATTAATCTGAATATTCCGTGAGCCCTGATATATTTGCCACGTACGAACAATATCAAAACTTCTGTTTTGTCATAATCCGTCACGTCATCTGAAAGGTATGTACTATGACTTATTGGTTGATCCGTCTATTGAGTCTGGACTTATATGCATGTGTTTCGCATTACTCGCTCGTGTGCAAGTTATGATATGCCTTTTCACCGAGCCCGGCCGGGACATGTTCTCGTGCGCACTTCTTTGTATTATTCACCGAGTCCCTCGTACTTGCGGGCGGGACACGTTATCCGTTCATGATTATGATGTGATGATACGGGGATGGTGGATGATGGCTCATGATTATTATTCACCGAGACCCGCAGAGGGCCGGACACGTTATGTATGCATGATATATGATTCGACATGCATGATTCCATATTACCGAGTCCCCTTAATAAAGGGCGACACGTTGTCTATATATATATAAATATGATTTTGTTATGCATGATTTCACCTACCGAGTCCCTTATCGTAGGGTCGGGACACGACATATGTTCATATGATATTACATGATGGATATGCATTACTTATCTTTTGGCACTATGTTTTACGAGGTCTCGGACAAGGTATTACCTTTTGTACTTGATTCTAACCATAGCTCCGTACGTTATGCTTCGTACCCCGTCTTTGATTATGATTATATTTGTTGCCTTTCCGCTTTACATACTCGGTACACTTCCGTACGACCCCGTTCCCGGGTCGGCCGCGCGCGCGCGCGTGTGCACGCACCGCGTGATACGCCACCGAGCCGTAGGATACACCGTTCGTCGTTTGAAGTCGCTCCCTTGATCAGGAGCTTGTACTTTTGGTATATACTTATATGTCACACATTCGTACATGTACTTATTTGGGCACGGCGGGGCCCCGTCCCCGTCTTCTCGATTCCGTTATGTGTGTTAGAGAGCCGTGAACGTATGTATGTGGGTTATGGCTATGTCCGCGCGACAAGTATGTGTATATAATATGTTCGGGAGGTTCCCACGCCATGGCGTACCCTTGCCGGCTCGCCTATATATGTGTATGTGGATATGTTGGCTTTGTATGGCCTTGTTGGTATTTTAACGTGCGGTGTTAACTTTAGTTAGTAAGAAAAACGAGGAAACTCCCAAATTATCCCGCATATTTGAGTTGTTATTTTTGGGCTTTTGGTACGTACGGGTGCCCGTGTCGGGCGCTAGTCACGGCCTACGGGGGCGGGTCGTGACAAAAAGTGGTATCGAAGCGGTCGGTCCTCGGAATGTACGCGAGCCGCAGTGTCTAGCAGAGTCCGTTTATCGGTGTGTTGTGCACCACGTCTATAGACGGAGGCTACAGACATTTAGTATGTTATGTTACCCTTTCTTGGAATCTTAGATCGTGCGATAGAGCTGTGACATTAAGATAACTCCTTTCTGACCGGTTGTTGTATTTTTCAGTGATGCCTCCGAAGAAGGCAACGGGCGCCGTAAGGGCAAAGCGAAGGAGTAAGAGCAGACTAGTCGGGCGCCAAGAGTTACACGAGCTCGTGCTCGGACTACGCCCGGCATTGTACTTCGGGGGCCGAGGGTCACCACTCCACCACCTGGGGAGGGGGGGGCCCTAGCCAGCCTCCGGGGCCGCTCGCTCCCCGCCGGGGTAAGAGAGGACAGACACCGAGAGAGGGTCGTACGCTGCTGACGACACCCCCCCGGTAGCAGGTGTCGCCCGTGGACGCAAAGCCGCGAGGTGACGATGATGATAGACATGACAAGCTCGCGAGTTCGTGATTTCTTTGTCACACCCTAATTCTCGACAGGTACGACGGGCACCCGACCCTTACTTAGGACCGAGCGAACCCGTACCTCGGGACACACGATCATACCGGCCCGCAAAGCATGTCGAAATGCGTGAGGAAAAATTTTTCGGAAAACAAACATGCCTTTCATTTTTTTTTTCAAATCAAATAAACCTACAATCGTATAAAATTCATAATATAAGGCACAACAAGATTTTATATAGCCGCTTGCCAAACACATCGGCCGTAATGCGTACAAACACACCGCTACATAGCCGCTTACAAAAATGACTCGACATATCACAAGCACTTCCGACACCGTCCGCAAAGTCTCTACTAACATCTCGCATACCACATACCGGACTCGGCAACATTCCGGAAGAAATGAAACTCGCTAATTCAAATTGAACATCCTCTCAACATCACCGACTCATCCGTGGGTACCGTGCAGGCTTCAAAAACGCAGAATGAGCGGGTTCGCACGGAATACGTGACCGAGTATGTAAAGGCAGAGCTAATACAAATGGAATCATAAATCAAGTCGGTACGTAGTGAGTATAAAAAAACAACCCAAATACCAAAGTACTTACATCCGACACATAAATCATACTTACTCATACCGAACGCATCATAATCATATGAAATAACATTAACCGATGGGATTTGAACAGACCAACGGGGATTTGCCTCATCATTGGGTTTGCCCCACCACGTGAACAAACTCATCATATTATCATACATCATCACATATCAAATGCGTCCATAGACCCGTCAGATTTAACGTGGTCGCCACTCCTATCCGGCGCCACAACACAAGATAACACCGAAGTTTCAAATCTCCGTATCCCGAACATAACACACCATCACAACATATCATAAGCCATATCACAAAGATAACTCCATAAACGGAGCCCTGCCCTATGGCGAGGTCTCTGAACCGTAACACAAGATAACACCGCAGTATATCATAGTGCGCGCGATCGATAT
Source organism: Lycium ferocissimum (assembly GCF_029784015.1). NCBI lineage: Eukaryota > Viridiplantae > Streptophyta > Magnoliopsida > Solanales > Solanaceae > Lycium > Lycium ferocissimum. The sequence goes on along the minus strand of NC_081347.1, from coordinate 39,255,238 downwards.
GCCGGCCGGGATCCCAAGAAAGAGGTAAATACGTAACGCGCGGCGTATCGTAAGTAACCACACGCATACTCGACATCATCACCAGGACTCAACCGAATGATCAAAACGAACCCTTTTTAAAAATCCAAAACCATAGTCAAATCAAGTTTTCCCGAATCTCGCCGGACATATCAAACCGAACTTCGTAAACCGTTGTTACGTATCAAAATCACGGGCATAAACCCTTATTTCCAACTCGACAACTAAATAAATAATCATGCTTAGGATCGAAAAAGTGGTCGTATTAAATCCCTTTTAAAAAAATAGGTCATTTAAAACCAACATAGAAAAGTCGCGGGACCGACTGGGACGAGCGTCAACCCAATCCGGGGCCGCCTATAGAAATTTGGAGTCCTTACTCGTCATGAAATCATTTGCGAAGAAATCAAAGCGATCCGAGCCCCTAGTCGAAAGTTATGAACGTTCGTAGTTTCGAAAGCGTTTAGGAACATATTTCTTTTGAAAACAAAACTCTTTTGAAAATATAACTCTTTTGCAACCTTAGAAATTTAATCATACAAAAGACGTAAGGATCATAACTCGGCCGCATTAAGGATACGAATATCAAGAACATGTAAGAATCGCTTACGCATTTCAAACTCAATCATATCCAAGACATACGGACCATACTAAGGATGCCAACATCAAAGCGAGATACGAATCACAAACATACTCGAAATTTACGAATGGAGTTACCCCAAGGCACAAATCATGTCATATCTAATCCGTCTAAGACATGCCAAAAGAAAGGAAGTGGTAAGCTTCACATACCTTACTTGCTTCCTAAGCTAATCCAAACGTAAGTCTCGTCTTCTCAAAATCTACAACAACATCAATAGGCATCGAACATTATCCATAAGCGTCGAAGAATTCAATTCCAAGCCATTACTTTATTTACGAGAAATTTTAAGCAAACTTCCCCTAAATTCAACAACCCCGAGATTTCAACTCGGCCAAATTCATCAACAACAATACCAACAAACATTCTAACAACATCAACCATTCAAACATGATTCAATAACATTTCCAACAATCCACAAAAATATTCAAACAATCCAAATAATATGCCATGGAACCTAAAACCTTCCCAACTCAACATGAACAACCATAACATATTTCTTCCTTCCAAATTCATAATTTACACCAACAACAATTCCAACAATACCAACATTAACCATAATATTTCCAATTTCAAAATACTTCATAAACATTCCATATGGTATTTGTCCCATATTTCCATCACAGAACCATTTTATAACGATTTTTCTAGCCTCCTTCTCCATAAATAAACCAATATTAACACAAATAGAAAGAGATTCATACCTTTCCCTCGATAATAATGCTATATATTTACTCCCTCCACCTTGAACTTAAGCCACAAAGCCTCACTACGAGCTTTGAAGCCGCAACTATACGCCGTCTGGACCGAATTTGAGAATTATACTCCGGTTTCGGGCTAAAAGTTAGTGGTGAAAGGTTGGGGAATTTTCTAGAGTAATTGGAATGTTTTTGGTCTGATTTTTGGCTGAAAATGAGGGGTTAAGCCTTTAAAAAGCCGCCCGAAGTCACCGTAGCAAGATGCGCGCGGTGACCCATCGTAGTGCGATCATCGTTCATCCGCGAAATTATTTCGAGACCTAAAACTTTATATACCGATCTCTTTATTTGCATACCGGATATGTCCAAAACTCCATACAATCCGTATAACTTATTCAACATCCCAAACTTTTTCTTATTCCCAATTTACCCTTAACACTCCATACCAATGAAAAGATGAATATGCAACTTGAAATAAAAACAAAAAATAAAATCGGGAATTAAAAGTCTTATCCATAACTTATCGCAATCCAACTTAAAATATTCCAACGTGCAAAATACGGGATATAACATTCTTGACGTGCGGACCTCCAGAGTTTTATGGGTCCAAGCCCGATGAGGACCCCCATGATTTTATTCGGCAGATGCGCGCTCATCGAGACCGGTCCAAGCCGAGACCGAGTCTCGTCGAGCTTGCGCACACGATTACGAGATATTGCCCTAAATTGGAGTATGAGTCCCGGGGGCCATCCGTGGGTGAGGATGCTCCCCTGCCTACTTGGGATGAGTTTGTGGCCGCTTTCCTTCGCCACTTTTTACCACCGGGCGCGACGAGCGAGAGTTGGCCTGGTTTTACGCAATGGCAGCGCAGGGGTCGGAGTGTTCGTGCGAGCATAATTTGAGTTCGACTCGTCCGACACGCGCCCATGATTGTAGGCGATAGCGGAGGATAGATGCATCGATATGTGATGGGGTTGGACCCCCGGTTGGTTGACCGGCGCATGGCGATGGCGGCGCAGAGGCTGAGGGGACATCGCCGGCGACGAGCCTACGCGCGTGTGTGGCGTAGAGGATCGACATAAAGAGATCAGTGAGGGAGTTTCGACGAGAGACGGCCCAAGAGGGCTAGATCCGAGGTATTCCGAGATTTTAGAGGCGGACGACCTCGGCGACGACTTTGGTAGATTTCTTCCTCGTCGACGGTGGCACACGGTCGGCTGGTGGACATTTTGATGGCGCGGGTCCGACCGAGCAGAGCCGAGTTCTGAGGGCCCGCCCGATTCGCGGCGGAGTACGGGGTTCGATCGACGAGGTTGTCTTTGCCCAGTTGCCCTGCAGTGGCCGAGCACCATCCGGGGGGTGCGGCCTTGCCACCGGCCCGTTTTTCGTGCGGCCGACAGTCCATTACGAGGGAGCACCGTGCGAGGGCAGCTCGGGTTCGGGCGGCCTGCTCGGTCGGGCCGCGGGCTCGTCGCCTCCTCGGTGTTGTGCGCCCATGGGCGAGATGTGCCGGCACCGAGGTCGCGTCGCGGCAGGTCGCGGTGGGAGTTCATAGTTCCGCCGGTCCTTCGAACCGCGTATATGCGACCGGCCGGCGGACCCGGTCGCGTCGCCGGATGCGTGCACCTGTGTATATATTAACCTTTCTTCGAAAAGTATGCGTTGATTTATCCGTATTCTATTGTACTTGCGTGAAAGGAAATTGCCATAAGTCTTTGAAGTATAGTAAAGGTAGTTTGACTCTGATCGCGAATCTGTATGCCACACCTCTGCGCCCCTGCTTTTGATGAAGCTCTGTCTACTATACCTCTGTGCTTTTGAATCTGATCATGTTTCTGTCTAATATACCTCTGTACGTCCGATTCTGATCATAATTCTGTCCGATATACCTCGGTACGTCTGACTCTGATTTCAAATGCGTCCGATGAATCTCTATCGACCGACTCCGATTATAGATCCGTCGATGTCCTTTTATGCGTCTGATTCTCGACTACGGATTTATCCAGTATGGTTCGGTAAGTCTGACTCTTGTTATGGATCCGTCCGATATGCTTCTGTATGTCTGGCTCCGATTCTGAATTAGCTTAAGATAACGTTGGATTATGCTTCGTCGTCCGTACTTTGTACTTCGATTTCGGACATGACTACGTCCGACCTATTTCTCGATCTTCTCGGTTCGATCAAGATCCCCGTCCGCACGTAAATCCGACCTAAGATGATACGAACAGTCCTAATACGGTGATATCGAAGAATGATGGAGAAAGTTGGAAAAGGAAAGCCCTTGCAAGTACTTCGATTGGGTGCAAGTAAGTAGTTGATAAGAGGACCTCCCCGACTTATCTTAATTTACCACGAGGTTGATTTAACATTCGAGGACGAATGTTTTAAAGGGGGGGAGGATGTTACATCCGGCATTTTTGCGTATTCGGAAAACGTGGAATTAACCTTGACTTGTAAAGAATAAGGCCAAGTTTGGATTTTCTTAGTATGAGCATGCTTGCATTTAAGTTTGAATGTGGAAACAATGGAGAAGGCCTAAGGACAAAATTGGAATTTTGAAAAATAGTCCATGAATTACAAGAAGTGGACATGGAATAATTGGGCTTGGATTTAAAAAAAAAGAAAAGAAGGAGAGACAAGGCCCAACCGGCCATATCTTGGCCCAAATCCATGAAAATTTGTCATGTGCCTAACTGTTATATCCCGCCTTTTTGCGTAATCGGAAAATTTGAAATAATTGTGAATTATGAGAAAGAAGGCCATGTTGAATTTTTTCTTAGTAAGTGTGTGGATATGGAAGCTTGAATGTGGAAACACCGGAGAAGGCCTAAGGGCAAAATTGGAATTTTGGAAATTTATTTCGGGAATTTCAAAACAAGAATTATAATGAATTGGGCCAAAAAAAAAAATAAGAAAACAAAGGCCCAAAGGGGAGGCCCAACCGGCCAACAAGGCTTAAGTCCATGGAAATTAATTAATTGTGCATGTGATTAATTATATAAAGGGATAAGCTCTCTAGAAATTTCAAGAAAAATCAAAGAAAAATCAAGAGAAAAAAAGAAGAGCCTTTCGGCTCTAGAGAAAAAGAGAGAAAGAAAAGGAAGAAAATTCTTGGAGCTTATTCTTGGTTCAAAAAATCCATCTCTTTTGGAATTACTACTAAGCTCAAGCCCCTCTCCAACATGGTATAATTTTCAAGGCAAGAAAGAGCTTCTTTTGGCAAGTGGAAAAGTTGGAAAAAGGTAAGAATTCTATGTTCTTTTTTGTTATGGAAGATTTATGAATATTAGTATAAGTAAAATTGCAAGGAAATCATGGAGTTGTAAGTTGTATGTATGGAAGTCGTGTATGTGTGTGTGTGTATATGGCCGTATGTATGTGTATGTTGCATGGCTTTGGTTAGTTGAAATTAGTGTTGTGTTTTAGTTGTGGTTATGATGGAATTCATGTTGGAAATGGAAGTAGAATGAATTTGATTGAGTTGAAAAAATATAGAAGTTGGCCATGGATATGGAAGAATTGGAAATAATGATGAATTGTTTTGTTTGATATGTTAGATGTGTTGTTATGATCCTTGTATTGTAAGTGCAGGAAAAAAATGATGTAAGTTGTATGAAAATGGAATGTGGAAGTTTATGTTGATTTAGTATGAATTTATGAAATGACGGGAATGAAGTGTTTAAGGTGTAAATTATGATTAAGGTTGATGAGTTTGGATGATGGAAATGTGTTACTAACTTGTATGTTAAAGATTGGAAGAATTGGATAAATTGTGGTTTTGGTGGAAAGTTTGCATGCTTTGTATATTTTCTCAGATATATTTTGTATATGCGTGGTAGAAATGTTATGATATGTTTCCGAATGGAATTGTAATGATCTTGATTAATATGTTGAGATTGAATTGGAAATACGAAGTTGGAAACGGAAGTTATGACCTTATGTTGAAAAGATGACCAAATAGGTCATATTGCGTTTTATTGGGTTTGTTGATGTTGTTGTTGGTTGTTGTTGATTGTTTTGAGCCGAGTTGAATCTCGGAGGTGTCATATTATAGGGGAAGTGTCGCCGGAATTTCGGTAGCCAAGAATAACCCCAAGTTGAAATATTAGCTTGCATGAATAGTAATTGGTAAGAATGACCATTTGCGCTTTTTGGACGAAACGGGAACCGAGATTTAAGGAGCGTAAGCCGCAATCCGTGTATGTAAAGCCTTGCCCTTTATTCTTTGGCATGTTCTGAGCCTATCAGGCTTGAAAACGAGCTTTGATTGTACTTCTGCCTCTCGGAATTCGAGATTGAAAATAGCGCCAAATCCTTCAGTAAGATTGAATCAATTTCTCCTAAGTTGACCTATAAGTATGTAACTTCCATAAATGGAGTCGAAACACCCTAGAATGATTATGGACGACTCCCTAAGGTTTATTACCCATAATGTACGTACTTTACTATGGTTGGGTCCGAGGTGGGCCCACAATGCCTTGATTCTCCCGCATGGTTCGAATCGATTTGTTTCTGTTCGTTTATCATAATTAACTCTTAATTATGTTTCCGTCCACTACTTAATGAGTATTATGACCATCTATCTGAATCTTGATATTAGTCCGATATCTGGAGCGATTCTGGACACTCTGTTCTGATATAATCTGATTACTCGATTTGATCCGTTTCGAACTATTTCGCCTTTATTAAGTCCGTATGTCGGTCCGTATGCATATGGTTTCTCATTTGTCCGTTCGTGGATGCCTCAATGCTTCCTTCATCGCGCCCGGCTGTTCCGTGATTCGTGCACCCCACCGCATTGCTCACCGCGTCCCTCGGTTGTGCGGGCCGGGATCCGTTCGTATCCGATATGATCCGATAAGATCCGATTATGTGATATTACGGGGATGGCGCTGTGATGGCATTTGGATCCGATTCTCCCTCGTCCACCGCGTCCCGTACTACGAGGGCCGGTTCGTTACCGCGTCCCTTATTAAAGGGCCGGGATCCGTCCGTATTTGATTATGATCCGATATTTGATATGTACGTCCGTATATGATTATGACTCGCACATGCACCGTTCTCGTCGCGCAGCTTCGCATGTCCGATCCCTCGACTCGATTCTCGTCTCGCTCGCGCTACTTCCGAGATCCGATTCTCGTCCGAGAGTCTCAATTCGTCACACTCTCGTATCTCCGATCCGCATTATGCCTCCGCGCCCACATTTCCTAACCGACATAATATGATTCTCGTCCGTACACTCGTAAGTCCGACTCCGCGTTACGGATCCGATTCTCGTCCGCCTATTTCTCGTATCTCCGTCCGCGCACGATTTTACACATCCGACCTCGGTTATTTTATTATGTATGTTATGTTTCCGCTTACATACTGCACACTCTTCGCATCGACCCCCTTGTCTTCGGGGGCCGTGTTACATGCCCAATGTGCACGGACGCACCACGTGATACGCCACCGGTCTAGGGGACTCCCGCCCTCGTCGTTTGGAGAGCTCCTTTGATCCGAGCCGACACTTTTGGTATATATCTTCCGTTGTCTCGTTTGTTCTATATATGACTATTTGGGTACGGCGGGGCCCCGTCCGTCTTCTCGATTCTATTCTCGTATGTTAGAGGCCCGTAGACATGTTTGTGGGAGATGGGTTGTCACCGTTCGGTAAGTATGTGTGAGGTTGCGACTTTGTCTCGATATAACGGCCCTAACGGCTTCTCGTACGTGTTTCGGTATGTATATATGTACGTGTGTGTTCGTGCGACGCACCTTGTATCCGTATGAATTTATGTATGTTTAAACGGAATTAGCAATTTGGTATATTGGATCTGTTAGGTAGGTACGTATGGGTGCCCAAGTAGGACACCAGTCACGGCCCACGGGGTTGGGTCGTGACACTAACATGTGGTATTTAATTATATAAGAGGGCTTATCCATCTAGAGGATTCAAGAAATCAACAAAAAAAAAAAAGGGAAAGTGAGAGCAAGGCCATTCGGCCGAATGGTATCAAGGAAAAAAAAATTTGCAAGTCCATCAACTTTGATCCATAAATCTTGTTCTTCTATATTCATAGTAAGCTCAAGGTGCCTCCAAGTTGATATAATTAGTTTGCGAGAAAGCGACGTTTGTGGCGAGTGAAAGTTGGAAGAGAAGGTAAGGATTTCATGCTTTTTACATGTTATGGAAGATTTGCTTGTGTTGTAGTGTGGAGAATTAGATAGAATTTATAAAAATATGGAAATTTCATGATATGGCCGTGAGCTTGCATGTATTATGTAGCCAAGACTAGTTGAATTTTTATGTTATATTCTAGTTGTAATTGTTGTGTATTCTATGTCGGAAATGGAAGTTTGATGACTTTGGTTGAGTTGTGAATGTTGAAGTGTAACCGTGAGTGCATGTGTGTGAAGTGTGTGTGTGGCCGTGTAGTGTAGGTGAAGGGTGAGGAAGTTTGTTTAGTTAAGTCGTTGTAACCTTTGTGATGTAAATAGAAGTTTAATGAATTGAGTCGCCATCGAAAATGGTTGTATGTTGTTATGGCGAATTATGTA
>NC_081347.1:39156948-39247242 GCF_029784015.1 Lycium ferocissimum | reverse complement strand
CGGGACATTTTAGGTGTTTCTTCTTCTTGATTCTAGATTGTGCGATAGAGCTTGAACCTTTTTAGGATCTTTCGACGCGTTTGTTACTCGTGCTTATGGAGATGACCTTAATACGTATTTGCATCGGTAATCCGATGGACAATGGTATTATGGAGTGCACATGTTGTGATGTGTAATTTGAGAGATGGTACATAGTCACAGAAATTGCATTGTAGGTGTTTGGTATATATAGTTGTTAGAGGGTTTGGTTGTTGATAAATTGAGACAGGTATAGAAACAAAAGTAGTCCTTGTTACGGGAGAACTCTGCCGAAATCTTGTTAGGCTGAAAGGAGTAATTAAGGTGTGATATGTTTCAAGTACTGAAGTAACGGGTGAAGGGAACAATTGAGGGTCTCTTGTAGTGAATTAAGAATTATCGTACATTGAGGTTATATTCTTATTGGGTTAAAAGATCTGTACTATTTTGATGTTTAGTGGAAGAACTTTATTTTAGGCTTGAAACTCGAAAACAACCGCTTGTGGAATAATGATTTAAGAAGATGATGTAGTTAATTTAGGCTTTAATTTGTTATTTTCAGTTTTGGCAAGAGGTAAGTTAAGCTTGAATCATGTGTTGTTGAATTAGCCTTCTTGTCGGAGTATATTATCTAGATTGATATATTGTGCACTTCCTACTTAAAACATATACGTGTTGAACTTTTTGAGTATCTAACTCTTGGGAAAGTGAGATGAAGGTAGAAACCCTATTATTAGTGTTGATGTCACGACCCAGCTCCGCGGGCCGTGACCGGTGCCCTACCTAGGCACCCAAAAAGACTTGCGAACCAAATCATCGAATGCGCGTGAACGGATTTAACGGACATTATTCATGCGATAGTCGAAAGCGAGATATGATACAAATGCGGTCTGAGCGGGCACCGTGTCAAACATCACATCATAATCAAAGTTGGCGGAATGTACATCGCCCGGACACACTCATGCAAACAGATGGGCCACATCGGCCATAGTAAGCATCGGGGGCGCGTAAGACGCAAAATCGAAATCGTATACGAAACCGAAACCACGCACACAACAGAGGCGGACCCACGACCCACAAAAACATGACTACGAGCCTCTACAAACAAAACGGACATACGAACGTACGAACATATGACGGGACGGGGGCCCGCCAGTACTCCAACAAGCGAGTGGCAAATATCTTGAATATCCCAAGCGGGGGCACGTATACCAAATGTGGGCTCGGATCGAGGGAGCGCTCCAAAGCGTGAGAATAGGTAGCCTAAACCGGGGAATCACTCAACCAAGCACACAGCCGCGGCATGAAACGCGGACCCACGAAAAGGAGGGTCGGTACGGAAAAGTGCGAGTATGTAAAGCGAGAAGATACGATAATCCGAATCATAAGCGAGGTGAGAAGATACAAAACAAATACGGTACTGAACCAAGCACATACGGAATGCAAGTGTGCGGAATGCAAATAAAAATCGTGCATAACGCTCGGGAACGTGGTCACCCCGGCCATTTGGTGCCACAACACATCATACTCCGAAGTTTTCAAATCTCCGTACATCTCGAGCAAATCATAATATCACGCACATCATCAAATATAACAAAGGCCATATCACATCATAACTCCAAAACGGTAACCGGCCCTATGGCGAGGTCACGGAACCGTAACACATCATACTGCCGAATATATCACGGTGCGCACGATCACAAAATGGCCGGATTAACGAAACCATAATGCGGTCGGCACGAGCGAGTAGTCTGAACTCGTATGCGCATATTAAAAGTAAGTTCCAAAACTTGACACATAGTTTCATTTTCGTATACATTAGTCTCAGAAGGCTCAAAACGAGTATTGGGTAAATAGGAATTTGTATACGAAAGTCGCGGACTTTTAAATTATCAGCTTTTCTCAAAAACACATCGTAGATCATTTTCGGAAAATTTGGTATCATTCTTAGTGACGAGCGTTCGGATAACATAATCAGACATTTCGAACGAACCATAGAGTCGTAGGCAAGTATTTCTTTTCGTACCATACAGAAAGGAGACAGACAAACCAGATAAGGGAAGCCTCGGGACTTGCGGGCCCACCTCGGGTCAAGCCGAGGCGGCGAACAAAACTTACAAATATTAGGCTCCATAAAGGTGTTCGTGAAAGTTTCGGAGCCATTTGGATGCATTCATGGAAGATACAAAGGTTTATGCGTTCTCATATTCAAAGGTAAGTATTTTGATTCAATGGCGATGAATGAATAGTAACCAAAATCAAATTCGGATTTCTAGGAGCGAGAATTAGTCGAGGGTTCCGTTTTCGGCCTAGTAGGTCTAGGACATGCCATATGAAGAATAGGTAAGCTCTACATACCTTGCGGACGTCTTGTGCTCGCTTAATCTTGATCAGTTTCATTGCACCGCAAATGGTCATCTTTACCAAATTACTATTCATGAGACTCATAATTTTCCAATCTTAGCCAATATTGTTCTATAAAAATTTGGGCAGCACCTCCCCTAAACATATAGCATCCCCGAGGTTCAACTCGGCTCACATAACAACAACCAATCCAATCACAACACTAGCAACATCAATCTTGATACCAAAACACATTATAACATACATAGTCTTTCTTTCCACATAATGCATTAACTTCCATTCTAACTTCACACTTCTCATCCAATGTCAACGTTTTCATATTTATCTACTAATTCAAGACCATTCCAATACAATTCAAACACATTTCTCATTATTCTACAAAACATACAAAATCTCCATCAACCCATAATCCATCCAAAATTTCCAATTTTCTACATAACTTTCCATAACACAATTCCATCTTCCATTTTCATCAACAATCATCATAATTTGCATCTTACAAGTCCATTCCCATAATTACATAAATTTCTCATAATATTACTAAACTTCCTATAACAACTTAACAATGATTTTCATGCAAACTTTGACTCATATCCTTCCACTTTCACCACTAACTACATCAACACCATTTCCATACTAAATGAAATAAATTCATGTCTCATCTCATTACTATCACACGGCCACACATACATAAAATACAACCACACGGCCACACACACACACACACACCATAATTTCATGATTTTCATGCACTTTACACATGATACAACATATATGTGATTCTTCCAACATCAAAGAGTGAAATTCTTACCTTTTCTAATTTTTTTCCACTTGCCACCAAAGTCTCTTTCTTGCCAAGATAATTATACCATGTTGAAGAGCACCTTGAGCTTGGTAGGAATTCAAGAAGAAGCGGATTTTTGCATCAAGAATTAAGGCTCCAAATTTTTTTTTTCTTTCTTTCTCTCTTTTCTCCCTATGGCCGAAAGGCCTCATCTTTTTCTCTTGATTTTTCTTGTTGTTTCTCTTCTTGCTTCTTGAAAAATCTATGGATAAGGCCCTTATATAATTAATTTGGCACATGGAGAAATTAATTAAAACATGGGTTGGGCCAAAGGCCTTGGCCGGCCAACCCCTCCTTTTTGGGCCTCATTTTTCTATTTTTTTTTTTGAGCCCAATTCACTAGAATTCTCGTTTGCAAATTCCCGAAACATATTTTCAAAATTCCAATTTTGCCCTTAGGCCTTCTCCGGTGTTTTCGCATTCAAACTTCCATAACCGGCTCACACTTGCTAAGAAAAATCCAAATATGGCCTTATTTCTTACAAGCAAAAATTATTCCAAATGTGCAGAAATGCCGGATATAACAGTTGAGACTTGAGTGTTCTAGTCGTTAGAAATCCCCATGAGGGCTATGTTGTTCTTATTTGGGTGAAGATGTATTTTTATCTTTTCGGGGTCGTTTAGTACAAAGAAAGCTCTACTTCGTGATTTGGCTCGTATGGAGTTAGCTGGAGTCTCAGATATTGTGGTTACAGGTATTCTTACTATATGTTCTTTTGAAGCGTATACGCTGATCGATTCGAGTTCGACTCTTTCTTATATAACTCAGTATCTTGCCCTTGATTTTTGTGTGGAAGTCAAACAATTGTTAACACCCTTTTTCTATGAATACCCCTGCGTCCTTGTTATCACTTCTATAATGTATAGAGACTGCGTCATTGTAGTTAAGGGCCGTGAGATTACTTTTGATGTGTTTGAATTAGAAATGATGAACTTTGATGTGATTTTTGGGGATAGACTAGCTTTCCGAGTGTTATGAAACTCTGGATTGTCAATCAGAAATAGTTAGGCTTGAATTTGTTGAGGGACTCGTTATAGAGTGAAAAAAGTGATATTGCTAAAACCTCGGGGTAGACTTATGTCGTATCTTAAGACTTGCGGAATGAACTCGAAGGGGCCGTAGTTCTATCTAGTTGTTGTAGTGTCACTCAAGCCGTGTTACCTTCATTTATTCCCTACTGCAGATATGTGTTAAACCTTTCGACTATGTATTCCCTGTGAAAGTTTAGATTAGAGGTATGAGTCCTTCGTCCATGTGTTTAGGCTTGAATGATATATTCATTATGTGGTTAGTCGTATGTTACCTCTGAGAATGATCCTCTTTACTAAAGAACTCTAGAAATTTTGAAATTTGAGGTTTAGTGAAAAATCTTAAGCCATGACTTTCATTCGGGGACGAATGATCTTAAGGGGGGGATAATGTAACACCCCGTAAACTTGAACTAGGTGTGAATATGTAAAAATCTAGTGTTAAGATGATATTATATCTATATGAATCCATTCTTGATGAATTTGGGTGGAAGATGGTCGTTTTGAAGTCAAACCAACAATTGAAGTTCTTAAGGGCTCTTAAATTCGCCTAAGTTTTGGTAGGTCTGTCTTCTGGGCTATTTTCATGAAACTTTGTTGCGAATTTGTAAAAACTTCCTTGATAAAAGTTGTAGATCTTTGAAATATCTTTCCAATGGTAGGTCGCCCAGCCCAAGAAAAGTTATGTACAAAGAGTTATGTCCGTTTTACTGAAGGGCACAAAAGCTGGAGATTTCGCCCAAAGTACGCCCAGAAAGTACGGGACGTCCTTTTAGGATGTACTTCTTCCGTTCCTCACTGGTTTTGGCAGCCAAAGTACGGGCTACAAGTATGGGACGTACTTCAAAGTATGGGACGTACTTTGTGGCCGTACTTTCACCGTTTCTGGCAGAAAATTGGGTATGGTCTTATTTTGTTCCCATTTTTTTTCATGCTCCCAAACCCTAAGGACGAAAATCATTCCTCCAAGTCTTCAAATCAAAGGTAAGAACACCCTTAACATTACTAAACCATTCTAACATCAAACCCATGATTCTTAACATGATTCTTGTGACCAAAACCTAGGGTTTGCAGCATAATTCTTCCCAAAGTGATTCAAGCTAGGGTTTGGGTGTTCTTCATTAGAAAAGTGAATTGTTAAACTTTGTTTAATGTACTAAGGTACATCTCTTTTAAAATCATTCTTGACTATAAAGGTGATTTGTATGTCCCTTTAAAAATAAAATCCTTTTTGAATATAAAGGTAATTTATATGTCTCTCTTTTGAAAATTGGTTTTAGATGTATGTCTCTTTTAAAATCATTCTTGACTATAAAGGTGATTTGTATGTCTCTTTTAAAATCATTCTTGACTATAAAGGTGATTTGTATGTCTCTTTAAAAATAAAATCCTTTTTAAATATAAAGGTAGTTTATATGTCTCTCTTTTGAAAACTGGTTTTGGATGTATGGCTCTTTTAAAAATCATTTTTTACTATAAAGATGATTTGTATGTCTCTCTTTTAAAAACCTCATCATGGATATATGTTTTCTTCTCAAAGGTTATTTATTGAATAAAGAGGTGAATTTCTCATACAAAACCCTAGTTCCTTGTTTTGATTAATGGTTAATGTGTGTGAGGGGACAATCCCACATTAAACCTTGATTGTATTATCCTCTATATACGTATATGAAATCATAATCGTTTTCTTCTATAAGAGATGATCAGTTATGAGGATTAATTGTTGGTATTGATGATTTTACAAAGGAACTATGACAAAGGAATCTTGTTTAAAGAAGTGAAAAAGTTTTCAAGATTATCTATGAGATTATGGATTTTCGTAATGGCATAATGAACTTTAATGCTATTTGATGGTGTGACTACTTTGAGACAAATTGTGAATCAGCTTCTATGCTACGAACTTTGTTGTTGTGTTTGGCCTAGCTATTCGGGAGGAAGGGTAGCCACTATGGATCCTAGTGTGGTAATTGCCTAGCCATTCGGGAGGAAGAGTGGCCACTACCAGGTTCGCTACCCGGAGTGTGGTTTATGCCTAGCTATTCGGGAGGAAGGATAGCCACTTACAATTACATATTCCGGTGTGGTGCGCTGTGTTTAGGGAACCTCTACGGTCATCCCTTCGATGTGATTGATTCTTGGCCCTGTATTGGCATGTGTGATATTCTTATTCTCTCATGGAACTGTTGTTGACAATCATGATTAACTTGAAAGGCATTATTGAAAGTTGTAACTTGACAAAAGGCTTTATAATCGGTTTTGATAATTCTTATTGAGATATACAAGCTGAATAACTGTTTTTATATTGATTAATGGCTTTATAAACTGTTTAACAAATGATATTAAGAATCATAAAGTGGAATGACTGTTTTTATACTATCTTCCCAGAACTGATTTCTTTATGTATTATTATATTTTATTTTTATATTACTTGTTGTCCCCGAGGCACTCACTGAGTACGAAAGTACTCAGGCATACCATTGTTGTTTTTGATGGTATGTTAGGTAACGGAGAAAAGCAGGTTCGTGATACTCTCGACGCTTAGGAGAACTTGCTGCTGTTGTTGATTTGGTGAGCCCACATCCTTGTTCGTGCGGCACTTCCTGTCTCATATATTATTCTAGATTTTCGGGCTGCGTCTCGAAGTTAGATGATTGTTGTGTCGCTTAGAAGCTCCATAAATAGTTATCAGAATTGTGGGTAGATTTGTCAAAGTCTCGTACGACTTAATAGGTGTTTGCCATGTTTATAACTATTTACTTATATTAGACTTCCGCTGATTTTATTTCATAATTGTGATCCTCATATATGCAGTTACTTATAACTTTGTTTAACTTAATAAGGAAAGATTATTAAAAAGGAACTTGATGTTTAATTATTTTATACGGTGCTTCCAGTGTTGTTTATAGCGTCGGATGCCTGTTACGTCCAGGGTGGGTTTTGGGGCGTGACACATGCCCACAACATATCTTTCAAGGTTTGAATAGTGCGTTCAGCTTGCCCATCGGTTTGTGGATGAAATGTTATTGTCACACCCCAATTCCCATAGGGCATGATGGGCACCCAACTCTTACTTAGAGCTGAGCGAACCCTTTGGCATTCACATAATGAAACTGGACATATAATGAAATACTTTCAGTCAAACCATAGAAATTTGCGAACGATACTCAATTAATCAAAAATTGAATAAGTCAAACTGACATATCGGCCTATATGGTCGCTTTACTCAACGCATGACATCTCAACATACTAACCACAGGACACTGTCTGCAAAGTTTCTAAGAGTAAACACTTGAATCATATGAATCGGGACGGGGCCCAAACATGCCGAAATCTTGTCGCACCTCCCGATCTTACTAGGGTGTGATGGGCACCGACCCCCATATTCGGAGCCGAGCGAACCCGCGGACTCTTATTACTCACATATTCTCTTTGGATTCTTAAATCAAATGAAAGTAAAATACATAGTAAAATTTTCAAAATCTTTTTGCCGTTTCTCAAATTAAACACGATGCGTAGCGTAAGGACTACATAACATAATGTATAATAAAAACATATCGGCTAGTGGGGCCGTTTTAAAATCGACACTCTAGACCCACGACTACGTTTTTGCAAAGTCTCTAACCGTGATCGAAATCATAGCACATGTACGCCGATTCGGCATCTCTCGGGGGCAAATGGAGCTTGCCAACATTGGGGTCATCTTCTATAATGGCTTCACGTTCGTTTTACTGCACACGCGGCATGAAACGCGCGCGCCCAAAAAGGGGCGTCGTACGAGCAATGTCGAGTATGCAAGGCATGGATGGTAACATAGAAGAGACGTAATCATGTGCAACAACGGTATGGAGATGTAGAGCATATCATGTGAGAGAGAGTATCTGTACATATGAGACATATCATGTGTAAGGGGAGTAAATTTGTACATATGGGACATGTCACGTAAAGTCAAGACGCTTTGTACGTATGGAACATATCATGTAAAGTCAACTTTTGTACATATGGATCATATCATGTAAAAAGTCAACTTTTGTACATGTGAATGCCTGCGAGGGGCGGATGCCATGCATGCTTATCGGTCATATCATGTCATAGCGCCGAGCGGTCGGCTCGCCACGCGCCGAAATACGTCGGCTCACCCATATATCCCGCGTCCGGGCATCCCGCGTCCGGGCATCCCGCGTCCGGGATGATAACGCCAGCTGACCAGGTGGCAACGCGCCTGTAGCGCAACATGTGTCCCTTTCCCATATCCCCATGTATCCCCTCCCTCCCCCCCTGTACATATTTAGCATGCATGAGAGCCCAAGGAAAGTCATGTACCTATCGGAGTGACGTAAGGTCGGTAACCTCCGATGATGTTATGGAATAACCATGGGCGCTTTGCCTCACCTTGAAGGAACAATTATAAGGCGAGACTATCAATCAAGGATAACATCACGGGAAAACATAAAACAGGGTCATGACATATCATTTCATATACTTTGAAACCTTTAAAATAGTCATTATCCAAAAATTAGCTTAACATTTCATATCGTCGTATTCATGGTAAGAACGTATCCTTGACATATTCGTCCTAGTCATTTTCTCATATCTAGCATCATCATTGGCATCATAAAATCATAGTCGTTGTTTTGGTCATAAAAACTTTCAAAAATCGTAAAACTTAGATTTTGGAGAAAAATGGATATTTTGGAAAACATTCATAAACTTTTAGGAAGGAAAATCATGCTTTGAAATCATAACTTCTAACTTTTGAAAATAAGGACGTTATGGGAGCATTTATAAAATCGCAACGTATGATTCATGCCATAGAAGGAAAAGGGACGAGCCTTAACATACATCTCACGACCAACTAGCTACGCTTAATTGTCCAAGCTACGCTACCGCTATTCTACATTCAAGAAAATTGATGCAACCATTATTTTTTCATTACTAAGCACACTTGTCTTGATTTTTCAAATAAATTCACTTATGATCTACCGAAATTTCAAAGCATCTCCCCGTAAATACACCATCCCGAGATTCTTACTGGCCCAAGTCATCAATAACAATCCGGGAATTCAACCGGCCAAACTATCAACAATACCAACAATTATTCTAGCAACACTTCAACATTCAATTCTATTCAATTCAATTCAATTCACATGACTTTCAAAACGATTCAATCAACATACTAATCCATCCAACACCCTCCAACTCCAATAAAACCAATAACAATACATTTCCTTTTCTTCCAAATTCATGAACTCCACACTAACAGCATCATATTAACAATACCACACTAACAACATTATCTTCCATGCATGCAAGAACATTTCATTCAATTTACATAAGCTTCTAAAACAAGTCTCCAACTACTACAATTTCATTAAGATCATTAAGCTTTTACTAGCAACATAAAATCCACAACACAACAACCAAAATACTACATAAAATTAATTCAACCTTTTAGCACAATATCACACACACACGGCCAACACCCACAACTTTCATATTTCCATGAATTCCATTCATTTCCACATACTACAACATACCAAACCATTCATAACATATAAAAGAAAATGAATTCTTACCTTTTTCCTTCAACTTCCACACTTAGCTAGAATTATAACTTTTGCAAGAATATGTGTTCTACTTGCTCCAACAACTCTTCCATGTCATAGAGGACCCTCCAATTGGTAGGAATACTTGAAAGAAAAATATTTTTCTCCTTAGCTCCCCTCTTGGCCTTGTTTGGCCGAATTCCCCTTTTTTTTTTTCTTTCTTTCTTTCTCTCCAAATTCTTGATTCAAAAGATGAACCCCTCTTATATATATATATATCTTCTTCCAAACCATGTGAGGGGCACATGCCCTCTCTCTACATTTTTCTAGAATTTTCCTTTTCTTTTCTTGAAATTTTTTTTCTAAAATAAAAGATGACTTATTTTTGTCATCTTTTTTCTTTTCTTTTCTCTTTTTTTTTTTCACATGGCCAATAGGCCCTTTTAGAACTTTCATGAACCCTTTAGTGAAATTTCCATTTTGCCCCTCGACTTTCCTCAATATTACCATTTTGCCCCTAGCCTTCCACATTATTTTCATCGGCCATTTTGCAAATTTCTCTTTTTATCCTTGGCCTCTCCCAACATTTCCATACTACCAATGTTCATAAATAATATTCATAACCAACTTGTATATTAAAATAATTTTGGAAATAATCTTGCCTTTAACTTCTCGCAATTATCCCGAATTATCCGAACGTACGAAATACGGGCTATAACACGTACACACACATGATAACCATAATGACTCGGCACTACTCCAGGAAGAAAATGGAGTTTGCCAATCCCAGCTGATAGCCAACCATCCTACCGAATACTTTTACTGCCAAACAATCTGGGGCGTGGCATGACACGAACGCCCAGGCAAAGGGACGTCGGTACGAACAATGTACCGAGTATGTAAGGCATAAGAACATCAAGTGCGGATGGATCATGAAAACAAGATCAATAATTGAATGCATCGTGGATAACATCCGAGAATATCTGCGTAACTCTATACGACCGGCCCGACTCTATAGCGTATGATAGGCATAGATTATAATATACTGATAGTCTTTGTGGAACGTACAACCCGATCCATACATAATATAATAATGCCGAGAAACGTACGACCCGATCCATATATAATATAATAATCATATATATACCGTACCCGGTCCTCTAGTGAGGGACTCGGTGAATAATGCAATGAAACTGTGCACGAATACATACCCGGCCCGGGACTCGGTGAAATGATGTAATAACGTTATGCATGAATAGAATATCAGGAGCAACCATACACAAATTAAATCATCATCTGAGACTCAATAGAATAATTAGAATGAACCAACACTGGAGAATCAAAGACAACTATCATGTCAAGTACCACTGAGAACTAAAATTCATTGGAGTCATGTATGTTCATCGTTCGCTCGTTTTATGTAATTCATGCCAAAAAGAAAGAAGGGATAGCCTTAACATACCTGGTCTTAGCTCAACGGCTCAAGAACTCAACTCATATTTGCTCCACGATCTATATCTAACATCAATGATACTATCGTTAATTATACAAACGATTCTCTTAATCGTATAACGAAAACTTAACTTATCCTAAAACAAAATGGGCAGCATCTCCCCCGTTCTTCTCATCTCCCCCAATTTAGCTATGACCTCAATGAACTTAAATATATCTAGTAGAGAATGGTTCTTACCTTATGTTATATCCCGTATTTTGTACGTCGGGATATTCCGAGTTAAGTGTGGAAAGTTAAGAACAAGGCTATTTTCCGACTTCGTTTTAAGGCATAAGTCGCTTATGATTTTATTGGTATGGAATATTAAGGAATTTGGAGTTAAAAGTGAATTACGGAAAGTTAGACATTTCATGAAAAATTTGGGGCCAAAAGTTAATTATAGAAAGTTGGCCATTCATGAAACAATAAGTGCCATGTGGCCGGCCACAAGGTGTGGGCCATGGGCCACATGGAGGAATTATATATGTATGTATAAGATGACTAACTTAATCATCTTCATCATTTTCCACCTTAGAAATTTCAAGAAGTTTGGAGAAAAGATTAAGGAGCCATTCGGCCATGGTAGTACCGAACAAGGACCATGGAGAATTGATCAAGAAAAATTCTTTTCTCCTAGTTTTTCTACCAATTGGAGGGTTCTCTATAACGTGGAGTAGTCGTTGGAGTAAGGAAACCATTCATTTTAGCAAAGCACATCCTAGCCGTGTGGAGGAGTTGCATGGAAAAAAGGTGAGGTTTAATCTTCGTTACATGTTTTGTGGATGAATTATATATGTTGTAGTGTGTAGAAATGGATGAAACTCATGAAACTATGTTGTGGAAGTTGGGCCGTGTGTTGTATTGTGGCCGTGGGTATGTGATGTTATGTAGAAGTGAAGAACTAAATTTATTTAGTATGTTTGGATTATTGTGTTGTGGATTCTATGGTGCTAATGAAGGTTTAATGGTTCAAAGTGAAGTTATAGTCGTTTGCGGCTTGTTATGGAATTTTATATAGTTTCTTGAATTTATGGAAGTAATGGATTATTAATGTAGTTCATGAATTCGAAAGGAAAAAAAATGTGTTGTGTTGTTTTCTTGAACTTGGGAGGTTTCGGGTTTCATTATGTAGTGGATGGGCTGATTTGAATACGTCGTGAATTGTCCGAAGTGTTCTTGAATCTTGTTAAATGATCTTGGGTTAGTTTTTGAATATGGGAGCATTGATGTTGGCTTGAATGTATGAAGTTAAATTGAAGGTGGATGGAATGTTGTTGAATTGTGTCGAAAGGGTTACTAATGTTAGAATGCGTTTTGAATTGATTATTGATGTTGCTTATATGATTGTTGGTGTTATTGTTGATGAATTTGGCCGAGTTGGATTCTCGGGGTGTTGAATTTATAGGGGACATGCTTTGTCCAAATTTACGTAGATAAAGTGATGGCTTTGAAATTGAATTCTTGTGCTTGCGGCTAATGTTTGATGTCTAATGACGTTGTTGTAGATTTTGGGAAGCCGACACTTAAGTTGGGATTAGCTTAGGAAGCGGACGAGGTATGTAAAACTCAACCTTTCTTTCTTTTGGCATGTCTTAGTTGAAAGTAAGTTATGACACGAACCCCGAGGTAACTCTATTCTTGCGATCCGAGCATGTCTATGATTCTTATTTGTTTCTTGATATTCGTATTCTTAACGTAGTCGAATTATGGTTCTTATGTCTTTTGTATGACTAAATTTCAAAGGTTATCTAAAGAATTTTGTTCCTAAAAGATTCCGTAACTACGAACGACCGTAACTTTCATAGACGAGCTCGGATCACCTCAAAACGTCCGTAGGAGATTCTATAATGAATAATATCCCCCAAATTACATAGGCGGGCTCGGATGGGGTTGATACCCGTCCGTGGGCCCCCGAGACTTTCCTTTGTATAGTGCTAACGACTTTTTGAAAGAACTTAATATGCTTATCTCCCCGACCCCCGAGTATGATTACTTACTTATTTACTAAATCTGAAATGAGGATTGTTATGAATATGATTCCGATACGTAGTTATGATTTTTTTTTTAAAGTTTACGTTTGATATGCCTCCGAGTGACAATTCAGAGGAAACTTGATTGGACTGTTGTCTTGGCTTATGAATGATGGTTTGTTTCGATTAATTTGTTGTGTTTTTATAAACGTTTTAAATTGCATATAATCTCCCACGATTCTGCTCGTGCACACTATTGTTAATTCCTTCGCCGAGTCCCGGGCCGGTTATCATCGTGCGCACTATGCTTTATTCCGAAGTATGATGAGTTTTCCGAAGTATGATGAGCTTCTGAAATATGATGTGATTCTGAAATATGATGTGTTGCGAAGTATGATGTGATACGGAGATGTACGGAGATATGAAACCTTCCGAAGTATGATGAGTTGTGGCCCCCGAGACAGGGCGTGATACAAGACCAATTCCATCGAGCTTCATGAAAATGGAATCTTTGAAGATCATGGGAGGTCTACATAGGATGGCCTTCAAGATATGGGAGATAGCTTGGATGGAAGGCTTTAAGAGTCCAAGTCCCAAGGCTTGCCTCTTAAAGTGGCTACAATTGCAAGCTTGGGTGATTCAAGGTCGGAAGATGGCTACTTTGCGCAAGGAGGGTTATGATTGCAAGAAGGCCATGCATGCAAGGTTGATTAGAGGGTCATCTATGCAAGGAGGGACATGTTTGGCCATTGAAGGCCAATCCTTGAATTAAAGACTACACTAAGAAGACTAACCAAACAAGGCCCTTACTTCATTAAGGGTAGCATTGTAATTGCCTATTAGTCTTCTTTACTTAGCTTGTATATATAGCTTGTCTTTCATTTCATTTAGGGACTTTTGATGAATTATGAATATTTTGAGTGTTTTTAGGGTTATCTCTAGAGAGAGAAACTTGTGAGAGGCCTTTGGTAGGCTCTTGTTGATTATTGATTGTGAGAGGATTGGTTGCTTGGGAATTCAATTCCCTTGAGGTCATCTAAGAGGTTGGTGCTATCTAGAGTGTAATTAGGAGGTCTTGGTTATTGAAGAACCTTGGTTGCCTAATTGTGCCTATTTTTGTGTCAATCTATCTATCTTTCTTTTCCTTTTGTTTATCCTTTTAATTTTCCGTTTCCGCGTATCCGTCCTTGTATCAATTGGTATCAGAGCTTGGATTAGATTTGTTCTATCAAATCTAGCGTAGGGTTTGTTGCTAAAAAAAAAAAAAAAAAATCTGGAAATTTTCCACCAAAAATTCTGTGTTTGTTTTGTTGTTTTGTTATTAGATTCTTATTCCTTAGTACGTTAGGGTTTCAAATCTTCAAATTTCGTGTCATTCGGGTCAATATTGAAGAATCTACCATTGTTGGGTTGAAGCTTTTGAAAAAGTTGAAGAACAATTTAGTGGGTTTTGATTTGTGACGAAATTGGGAGTTGATAACCATTGGGCTTTGTCCTACTAGGTTAAGGGAGCTTAAATCCGAAATTTGGGGGTAAAATGAGTTGATTTGGATGTAGCTAAAAATTTGAATGTTCATGTGTTCTTGAGCTATCTTCATAGATTCAAGTGGAGAAGAAGACTCAAAAGGGAAGTTAGATCCAAAAGTTTATACCCAAGTTTTGGAAAAGTGTTGTTTTAGCCCCAAATGGAATGGTCCTAGGTTAAGTGGGTCCATTGTGTCAAAAAAAGTCAACAAACCCAGCCCAAGATCCAAGAAATCCCGTGTTATACGTCGTCGAAGCAAATATACGGTCCAAATTCACGGACCGTGAAAAAGTACGGACCGTCAATTCGGTGTCAAATTGAAGCTTGGAAAAGTTGAACAACGTTGGAGATCTACGCTTGAAATATACGGACCGTAAATAAGATACGGTCCGTAGATTTGAGAAGCCGATTCCAACCGTAGATTGGAGTGAGATTTGCTACGCTACGTGCTGATTTACGGTGACCATATACGGACCGTACATTTTATACGGACCGTATAATTGACGAATTCCCTTCCGTAAATCTGAAGCCCAAAGTCGTAGATTCTGTTCCCTATTTACGGACTACATCTACGGTCCGTCAAAAACATACGGACCGTATAATTACCTCAGCTCAGACCGTAAATTCCAACAACAAAAAGGTACATTTGATTCAATTTCTTCACTTCTTTTCCAAAAATTTCCATTGATCCTTGGTTGATTGTTTGTCTCCTTATTCCTTAGGTAAGGAACAAAAAAAAAAAAAAAAAAAGAGTATAGAAATTTTTAAATTTTCGTTACTTCAAATTGATACCTTGGATCAATTGGGACTTCAAGATCGCGATTTCAAATTATCACCTACCCGGGCCCGAAATTTTATTTATTTCCCGATTTTTGCATTCCATTTTCTTGTGTCTCTCAACTAGTAGCCATTTAGTAGTTGTTCCTACTTGTGTTTACTAGTTCTTGTGTTCGCATTTCTTTCGTGCCAATTCTTCCGTGCTTTTCTTCGTTTTTTGTTTCGTTGTTAATTTCTTGGTTCAAGTCCGTTAGATTGAATTGAGTCGTCCGTCTTTCTTCGAGTCTAACAAGAATCCATTCCGACCTCAAGTAGCAATTGTGCACCTTGCAAGCAACCGAATCCAATCGAGAATCAACATCGGCCAATCCATTTGAGTGGTAAAAGGCAAAGAGTGTGTGAGTTCATTTGAGTGGTGCTAGCCGAGCACAAACGAGTGTAAACACGAGTGTGGTGAGGTTTCTTTACTACTAACGTGTTTGCTAGGTGTTCTTTGCAGGTACTTCTCCATGGATTCCGATTCATGTGGTGGCGATTATGATTGTTATGATGATGATGATGGTTGTAGTTATGAAGGGGAGGACTATGGGAGCTATCAAGAGTGTGACGATAGGGAATATGAGGGCTATATGGGAAATGGTGATCATGAGGAAGTTCGGGGAGAAAATTACCATTTTGAAGGAGAATATGAAGAGAGTGGTACTCATGGGTCTCATGAGGAAGATGGGAATGAAGAAGAACCTTGTTATGCTTCACATGATGAAGGTGAGGTTCTTGTGCTATACATCATGATGATGAAGATGACTCGAGCTATGACTCTCCTTCACACGTTTCTTATGGGTCTTATGGGGAAAATCCTTATACAAATAAGACTTGTGGAGGGTATGTCTATGGAGGTAGTGGAAGTGCTAATGTTGATTATGGAAGGACTTCTAGTGGGCATACATATGCTCCTTCTTGTAGTAATTCCTATTCGAAGCAAAGTGGCATGAGTGGGAATGTGAGTACGAGTTGGGGTCATCCTATACAAAAGAAGGTGGTCTCAATGAGGCGATTCACGGAGACCAAGGTGAACATTGGTAGTAGTGAGGTATTTCTCATGCTTGATGACGATTGTTATACAAATTTCATCACCCCTCGTGCGGTTGAAGTGTTAAGGTTACCTTGTGCGATCCGGCGAAATCCTTATTATGATGAAGGAGGATATTGGGTTGATAGGAAGGTGATGGTATCCATTTCACTTGGTGAGTACCAAGAGGAGGTTTGGTGCGATGTGCTTCCAATGGATAATTGTCATGTATGTTTAGGAGTCCCTTGGTTCCAACAGCATGGAATCCCACATGAACAAGATTGGCATCGATTTGTAGTGGACAAGAAAGGAAAATTTCTCTTTCCATGCATACTTACTAGGAAGAGTCCAAGTGCAAAAGTGCGAGATACCCATGTGAAATGGCCTACCTTGGCTAGGGAAGCTAGTGGAGAAGAATATGAGAAATGGGAGTCCATAATAGATGAAATCTTCGCTAGCTACAACTATTCACAAGAAATGAAGATGGACTTAGCCGTTCAAACTTTTGACTCAAAGCTTGTCAAATATTGGGAGTATGTGAAATGTTGTGGGAGACAAGTGAGGAGTCCCATCAAGACTTGGGAGGACATGAAAAGGATATTGAGAAGCCAATATCCCAAGCAACATGTGAGAAGAAATGAATCTTTGAGGGGTACCTCTTTTGAGAGAACCCCATGCTTGAAGGCAAGGACGGCGGCCACAACCATTTCTTCCATTGGTCAAAGGAGCTTGCATGAACACCAAGGTAAGATCACTTATCCTTATACTCCTACATCGTCGTATGATTTTAATGTCAAGTCAAGTATGAAAGCTAGTTTACCTTGCGTTAAGCCTAATGCTTCTTTGCCGTGTATTGGTAATGCCATTATTGAAAGTGTTCCCACACTAGTTGATCCTATTGATGACCGAATTGATCCTTCTTGTAAGGTTGATTTGTGTCCACCTAGTGTTGACACTTGTGCTTTGAATGATAGTGCATTATTGAATGAAGGTGCTCAAACACTAGTTGATCCTTTAGATGACCCAATTGATTCTTCTTGTAAGATCGATTTGTGTCCACCTAGTGTTGACACTTGTGAATTGATTGGTAGTACAATGTCATGTGGTCATCATGTTAATAATTCTTGCGAGTTTGACATACTACCAACTCGCGTTGAAACTTGTATTGATCAACTTGCTTGTAATGATAATTCACAACTTGAGGACCTTTGTGATGTGTTTAATGTACCTCTAGTTAGTGATGATGTTGATATGGTTGGTCAATTGAAAGAATGTGACATCTCACCCTTGTTTGTTTCATGTCAAAATGGGTCTCTTGATCGTACTTTAGTGTCATGTGATAAGACTCCAACTTGTAGTGGTGATGAGTGTCATGTAGATAGTCATGTGAGCGAAAATGCATTGAAAAATGGCATTGGTTCTTTTGAGAGTGAAATGACATGCTTTGACTCCTCATTGTTCATGGATTACTCTCTTGTAAAGGATAATATTTTATTTGAGGATGACATGACTATTGAGAGTAAAGTACCTAGTGGAATGTTTTGTAATGTTGAAAGTGTGGCCACTTTTGGTGACTACATGGTATTTGAAAATCCACTATGGGATGATAACACTCTTCCCTATGATGGAGATCCTCCTTTGAGGAATTGTGATCCACTTATTGGGAGGGGAAGTGTTCAAAAGGAAGGTGAAACTTGTTTGCAAATTGCTAATTCTTCCTTGGGTATTCCGAATAGTAGTAGTATCGATCATGCTCTTGAGTTTCATAGTGAAACTACATTTGAGGACACCCTAGATGAAGTTATTTTGCGTGACACCTTTCTTTATTATCTTTTTGCATATGATGACATTCATGATCTTTTTGGGAGTGCATCTTATGGAGGGAGGGGTCCTATTGGGGTACTCAGTTGTTACCTTGCCCGTGCTATGTGGGTATCTTTTCCCTTTGACCCCGGTGAAGTTTTAACTTGGTGTGAATGGTATCATTTTGCAATTGAGGATCATTTATATGTCCTGCCAACTTGGTGTCTTGACACCATTGGCTCTTTTAGAATATCCTCATTTCTTAATCTTTTCATTAGCCAAGCTCTTAGTGCTCTACTTGAGAGCTTATTTTGCTTGAAAATGATTGATACTTGGCTATATGACAAATTTGTGCTTACTTGGCATGGTGGTAGGTTAGTCCACCCTAACACTAACCCTCATCCGTTGAGGACTTGGTTTTTGTTTGTCTCCTTTATGGTTTTGCAAGGTTTAGATTCGAGGACGAATCCTTTTCAAGAAGGGGAGAATGATACAAGACCAATTCCATCGTCTTCATGAAAATGGAGTCTTTGAAGATCATGGGAGGTCCACATAGGATGGCCTTCAAGATATGGGAGATAGCTTGGATGGAAGGCTTTAAGAGTCCAAGTCCCAAGGCTTGCCTCTTAAAGTGGCTACAATTGCAAGCTTGGGTGATTCAAGGTCGGAAGATGGCTATTTAAAAAGGGCTATTTGTGCAAGTGGCTACTTTGCGCAAGGAGGGTTATGATTGCAAGAAGGCCATGCATGCAAGGTTGATTAGAGGGTCATCTATGCAAGGAGGGACATGTTTGGCCATTGAAGGTCAATCCTTGAATTAAAGACTACACTAAGAAAACTAACCAAACAAGGCCCTTACTTCATTAAGGGTAGCATTGTAATTGCCTATTAGTCTTCTTTACTTAGCTTGTATATATAGCTTGTCTTTCATTTCATTTAGGGACTTTTGATGAATTATGAATATTTTGAGTGTTTTTAGGGTTATCTCTAGAGAGAGAAACTTGTGAGAGGCCTTTGGTAGGCTCTTGTTGATTATTGATTGTGAGAGGATTGGTTGCTTGGGAATTCAATTCCCTTGAGGTCATCTAAGAGGTTGGTGCTATCTAGAGTGTAATTAGGAGGTCTTGGTTATTGAAGAACCTTGGTTGCCTAATTGTGCCTATTTTTGTGTCAATCTATCTATCTTTCTTTTCCTTTTGTTTATCCTTTTAATTTTCCGTTTCCGCGTATCCGTCCTTGTATCAGGGCGGGCGACCACGTTCCGTCCGCCGGGTCCCATTATGGACCGCATATGATATGTGTTTTTGACATGCATGATTTATGTTGAGTAAGCATTCGACATTCGATTATTTATATTTGAAGCATTCGACATTCGATCATTAAACATATTTACGTATTTAGTATGCATGATTTGTACTTCGGATGCAAGCATGTTGGCATTCGTTATTATGTTCACTTTACGTACTCCTTACTTCGGTCATGATCTGTTCTTGTACTTTTGCTTTGCATACTCAAGTTACATATTCCGTAGTTCTTCTGGGGCTCGTTTATGCCGCAAATTGGTACACCCGCGTTAGAAGAAGGTGTTCGGTGGATAAAGAAAAGGCGAGCTCTATTTCTTCCGGAGTCTTTGCCAAGTCGGAGTATATGTGTTATGCCATCTTGCACCATGTTAGAGACTTTGCAGACAGAGTCACGTGTATGATATGTCAGTTCTATAAGCGGCTCCATAAGCCGATGTATTGTTATGTATTATATTACGGATTTCATACGATTACAGACTTTATTTGATTTGAAAAAGATGTAAAGCATGTTTGATTTCCGAAAAACTTTCATTATGTATTTATGCTATGGTTTAAGGGCCCAGTATGATTATGAGTATAACGATAGTCAGTGGGTTCGCTCGGCCCTAAGTAAGGGTCGGGTTGTTATATCCCGCATTTTCGTGCAATCGGATAATTCGAGACAATTGCGGGAGGACGACAAGCAAGGTCCTATTTTTATTTTGTTAAGCATATGAATGGCTTAGGAAGCATTTAGAAGCGGAATCATTAAGAAAGGTCAAGGGCATAAAGGAAAATTCGAAATACGTCTCGTGGAATTATGGAGGAAGACGAAGGGTAAATTTGGAATTTGGAAAAATAGTTGCATGAATTACAAGAATTGGACATGAAATAATTGGGCTTGGAATAAAAGAATAAAAAGAGGGAAAAAGAGAGGCCCAACCGGCCAAGGCTAGTCCAAGCCCATGGAAAATTAATTCCATGTGGTAAATAAATAAGAGACCATGTGTTCATCTAGAGAATTCAAGAGAGAAACAAAAGAAACTAGAGAAAAAAGAAGAAGGCCTTCGGCCATAGAGAAAGAGAAGAGAAAAAGAAAAGAAAAATTTTCTAGCCTTCAATCTTGTTCCAAAAGTTGTTGTCTTGTGATAATCCTACTAAGTTGAGGGTCCTTAGCAAGTTGGAGTGCTTGTTAGAGCAAGAGCAACACTTATTCATGCAAGTTGAAATTCCTAGCCAAGTAGAGAATTGAAGAAGAAGGTAAGAATTCACTTTCTTTTTATGTGTTATGGATGGCTTTGTGTGTTGTAGCATGTAAAAGTGGATGAAATTCATGGAAGGGAGAAAACCATGTGTGGCCGTGTACCTAAGGGTGTGTATAGGAATGATGATTTAACTATTTTATCTAATATATGGTTGTTGTTATTGTGAATGCTATGTGGATAATGGAAATTGAATGATTTTGGAGAGGTCGTAGTTGTGTATATATATATGTTGTGGCCGTGTAGTGCATATGGTAGGTATAGCCGTGTATATGTGTTGAACTATGAAGAAATGGTGAGCAAGTTTTATTTAGTATGTTGGTTGTTGTGTTGTGAATTGCATGTTCTAAATAAAAGCTTAATGAGTTTGGAGAAGTTGTGGTGGTTGGAGACTTGTTGTGCAAAGTTTATGTAAATGGAATATAATGTTCTTGAATGTATGGAGGATTATGAGACTTGTATGATATTGTTGGTATATGAATTATTAGTTTGTTATTGTTTTCATTGGAGTTGGAAGGTCTTGATGGAAGTAGTATATTGATTAAGTTGTTAGAATGTATCTTGGATTGAAATTGGAAATTGTTAATATGGTTGCGATATTATGATTGATAGTTTGGCCGGGTTGAATTCCCGGATTGTTGTTGATGAGAATTGGCTAAGATGATTTTGGGGAATGATGTATTTACGGAGGAAGTCTTTCGAAATTTCGGTAGCCAAGTGTTGTTTTAAGAATTCAATTCTAAAGGCACTAATCATGTTTGGTAAACATGACCAATTTGTAGATTACGGCGAAGTTGGAGCTTGAATTTGGAGTGGCATAAGGAGCGAAAAGAGGTATGTAAGACTTTATTTCCTTTCTTTGGCATGTCTTAGACGTGTAGGCTTGATTTCGCGCCTCGAGGACTTTCCTAACTCTAGAAATCCGAGATTGAAATTAACTACTATTCATTCAGTAGAATTGAATTAGAACTTGCGTAGAATGTTGGAAAAACTTCTTGGACATCCAGAACTTACACAAATAGGACTCGATTACCCCAAGACCCTCCCAAGTGACGCCATGAATTGTAACATACGTAAATTTGATATGCCACCTCGGCCGACTCGAGGTGGGCCCACTATTCCGAATTCTTTCCTATTGTCCCCTTTGACTTATTTTCATTCGTTAAGGAAAGTTTTTGGTTATTATTTTAACTACTAAATCATAGTTGTTTTAACTAATCCCTCGATTCCAAAACCTGATTTTCCTTCCTAAAAGTTTACAAATGTTTTCCAAAATATTCGTTTTTCTCCAAAAACTAAGTTTTTCAATATTGCAAGCCTTAATGACTATGACGACGACTATGGCTCTATGATGAAAAATGATGATGCTATGATTAAAGGTTCCCAGTCTATGATTCCAGCGATGAGATGAGAACGTTAAGCTATTTCTGGAATTCTCAACTCTATCCATGAATAGTGTCTACTTCTAAAGATTCCAAGTGTATGACACGATGCCCTATGATCCTGTTCTATATTTTCTCATGATATTACTCCCCACTAATAGTCTCGCCTTATATAAATCATTCCTTCGAGTGAGGCAAGCGCCCATAATTATTCTATAATGTGATCGGAGGTTCTCGACCTTACGTCACTCCGATAAGTACATGATTTCTCTTGGGCTCCCCTGCATGCTATGATATATATATATATATATATATATATATATATATATATATATATGTATAAAAATGTATTTGGGGAAAAGCGGGAAAAAGGCGAGAGCGCTATGAGCGGCGGGCTATACTCGCGTGCATGTATCCGTACTTGACTTGATATCATCCGGACGCGGGATGCCGGACGCGGGATTCATGGGCGAGCCGATGTATTCGGTGCTATGTGGGCGAGCCGACCTTTGTTCGGTGCTATGATACTATGATATACTATGCTATGCTATGATATACTATGCTATGCTATGATACTATGATATACTATGCTATGCTATGATACTATGATATACTATGCTATGCTATGATACTATGATATACTATGCTATGCTATGATACTATGATATACTATGCTATGCTATGATACTATGACCCACTACGACATGATATAAACTCTATTTTCTATATCTATGAAAAGAAATGTTTTTCAAAAAAAAACAACAAGCATGCATGGTATCCGCACGAAAGGGGTGTTCATGCACAAAGTTACTTTCTTATCTCAAAAGTATATATCCATGACCCCATGATGTTGCTACTTATAATCTATGCTCTTGTTTATGTTACTTTCCATGTCTTACATACTCGGTACACTATTCGTCGACGCCTTCGCTTCATGGGCGTTGTTGCGTTTCATGCCGCGCAGTCGATCGTGACAATGGGATACGATTCCTAGGAGTTCCTCGGCAAGCATCTTTGCGGCGCTCCGGTTGTTTCGGAGCCCCGGTTCCTTGGTACTACTTTTGTGTACATATTCGGGCACGCACGATGCTCGGCCACTTCCTATGTATATTGTGTACTATGTTTAGAGGCTCGTACGATATGTACGGTAGCTATTTGCACTCCTGATTGTCCCCGTCGCTGTATAGTATGATCGTAAAGCCTATTAGTTTATGTTCATAGTTGTGCTATGCATGTTAATGTCATTCAAAAAAAAAAAAAAAACGGTGTAGTTCATACGTGCAATAAGAGTCAGCGGGTTCGCTCGGCTCCGAATATGGGGTCGGGTGCCCATCACACCCTAGTAAGATCGGGGTGTGACACGGGTGCCCATCACACCCTGTCGGAAATTAGGGTGTGACACCTTATATGCCAAGAAATGATCTTCTTCCACCTTACTTCCCTTCGAATAAAGCCCGAATTCAACAACGCGATAAAACGGAACAAAGTGTGCAAAATCCGTATGATGTCCTTGTAATGAATTATGCTTCGATCAATGGTTGATATGAAAGGAACGTTGCTACTGGTCCTATAAAAAAAATTATGTTGCTGCCTAATGAAGTGTTGCTCCTTTTTGTTAACCATATTTACGTTGCTGCCTCACCATAATATTACAACAATACTGTACGAAACCTAGTAGATTTTCCACAAAATGAACTAATGTCCTCCTTTTCCTTTATTAACAATGTAAGGCCCCTTACCTAACATTCCTATCTTTAATACACATCATGTCCAATGGCTGCCACCTACTCATTACAAAAGTGCATAGTCATAAGCCCATTATCCCCCCTTATTCCACGTTGACCTACATAAATGCCACTTATCCATGTAATTGAATTAATACCGTAATTAATTTCTTGCTCTCCCACTTTATCCCAATATTAACCAATCATCCACATAGTTAATTTCATGATCTCAATTCACTTAAATAGTAATCATCTTTAATACACGCCATATACTCATTATCGTGCTTATGTGATATAGCACTAGTCCATAACCTCTTTTGCAACACCAAATATTATCTCCAATCACCGTCATCCAACTTTTAGGCCCTAAATAATTTTGGGCCTTTATCATTATCTAATGAGTTCTTCATGTTCATACTTGAATATGACCAAAATTCTCTGGGCTCGGGTAAATTTGCTCATGTTGGACTATTCAATTTTCTAGTCCAAACATACGGGATATTATAGCTTGGACCGTATTTCACTCAAATAAATGTTAAACCTTAACGAAACTTATTTTCTTCGATTGGTTTAACTTCAAATCCTTACGATACATGTGTACCATCACTCTAACCACCTATAAGCTTGAGGGATAACCTTGCTTCCGTTACTAATGTCATTTAACTCGCACGCTTTCCAACGCATGAAAACACGGGATGTAACATCCTTCCCCCCTTTAGAACATTCGTCCTCGAATGTTAAACTAGTCCTGTATAAGTATACTGGTTATGGTGATCTTATGACCAATCAATTACTCTTTTGTCATGCTGTGCCTTTTCTTGCTTAACTTAATGCCATTCTCCACCTAACATCAGTTATTATTGAATTTCCAAAGAATGTGGTCATAATATAGCTACTTCCATAATTGACTGCAACTTACTATATCCATCTATACTTGAAGCTTAAGTCGAGTTTTTCTTGTTTTTGAGTTATCTTTCCAGTAACGCTGTAGAATAGGAGCTATCTTTCCCTTGGGTAGGTTTACCATCGCATATTAGTTCCTCTTGTTCTCTCTTCTAATTTTTATAAGTCTACTTCCATTCTTTATTTAGGTCTCATAGTCCACAGCGTACCTCCTTCTTGGAGTCATCATTTTAATCCTCTGACATGCACTATCTACAAAATTCCCTTTGAATAGTTGAAAACGAGTTTCCTTCTTAGTAATGACTCTCGGTTGCAGTACTCCCTTGATACTCGGACTCGTCGATCCTTTTTCTTGCTCAATAATGATATTAAGTCTCACATGGTTTGCAAATCTCTCCCACTTCCTTCCTTCCATATGACCATGATAATGGTATTGATTCATATTCGTAGAGTCTAGATAAATTCAATCCGAGATGTCCTGTCGTAGGTGTCCCTCGTCGACTCATTACAGGCTTCATGATTTTTGAGAATTTCATAATCCTCTGGTAAACTGTTGGAAATTCACTATAACCACAATGATATAAAAATGAAAGTTCCAAGGCGTAATATTCTTCTAGTAAAACCCCCTTTATTCAATGATCCTATCGTATTCGTAAGTAATGTAACACACCTCAGGGCTATCGTAGGAAACATATAACATATAATTATGTCATATTCAGAGTAATTGTCCTATTTGTCCTTAATGATAATTCCAACTCAACATTTCGACTCAATTTACCATATATTTTCCCCTAATTGACCCGGAGTATCACAAACACACTATTCTTGCTTACGTCTTACTCCTCTTTTTAAGTACCCAATTGGTTTCATTCTCGACATGTAAATTCTTGCAGTTTACATAACCGTTCTTGTGTGATTCGTGTATGAACATCTAATCTTATTCGTAAACTCCCTTCCTTTGGTTCCTTCTATTTTGTGTATCTCATACATACCAAAACTCTTTTGTCTATCTGTTGTAACTTATCTCGTCATACTCTTTTCTTTCCTTTATTTGTCCCTTGATTATCACATCTTATATTCTACTATAGAACGCTATATGTCCCTTCTTATTTATCATATATAAATCGCAATATCATTAACAAATGACTCTACTGTCAATTCCTTTGCCTCTATTCCAGTATAGCATCGCTATCCTTTACGAAATTCCTTGAGTTATTTGCTCTCAATGTCATATTGTTCAAGGTCTACACGAATGATTTTTAGTACAGTCTCAGATACCCTCATTTCTGCATAACTCTCACTTTTTGTTTTAGAGTCTATATCTGTCACATCTTAGGATTCATTGTTTCAATCTCTACACTTGTAGTTTGCTTTCCCCCTTGAAGGTTCTTACTTATAGCATTCTCAAATCCGTTACCTCACTTCTAATCTTGAATTCATATAGCCCTTTCCTCAATTCCCTTATTATACTGCATCATATTCATGCCATTTCCCATAATTTATAGCTACAATAATTCATGTGTGAAGTCTTAACATACTCATCTTGCAGTTTTGTGATCAAGTAATACAACCAACATAGCAATCCAAACAAGGATGTATTTTACTTAGCTCAACCGTTAGTTATGAGTCAATGTCTACATCCGCTCCAATTAACAACTTCTATCCCATAGGGATACTTGAAATAGTAGTATGTCTAGCTATCCGTACCATCCATGTAATGTCACTTATCCCATTCTTCGATACTCAGAGTTCACTTATAGCGTCATCTTTCCCTTTTCATTCTTGACTTTACATTTCAATCATGCCTCAATATTCTTACCTTAGCCAACATACATCTCTCGTACCGTTGCTTACCTTTGTACCGATTCATTCAATTTGTTTAGTCCACAAATTTATAACTGAACTTATCATCAAGAGATACATTTAATCAATTCCTCTGTTGTACTTACACTGACTTACCTCTATGACAACCAATCCATTATCATATAAATACATATTCTGATAACGTAGCCTCAATGAAGTAACTTACCTCTGTAACTTCCAATGTTATCACTCACTTTTTTTTTTTGTCGATACCGTTCTTTCCAAATCGAAATCAAGAGTTAGTATAAGGAATCTCATTTTCTATAGCTTGGCTCTATCGCACGATCTTAGATATGAAAGAAGAGTAACCGTTCTAAATGCCTTGTAGCCTCCTGTTTATAAATGTGGTGCGCAACACACCATAAACAAGACTCTACTAGACACGACTTTGCAGACAACCCCTAGGACGAACTGCTCTGATACCACTTTGTCACACCCCAATTATGATAGGGCATGATGGGTACCCAACTCTTACTTAGAGCTGAGCGAACCCTTTGGCATTCAAATAATGAAACGGGACATATAATAAAGTACTTTCAGTAAAACCATAGAAATTTACGAATGATACTCAATTAATCAAAAATCGAATAAGTCAAACCGACATATCGGCCTACATGGTCGCTTTACTCAACGCATGACATCTCAACATACTAACCACAGGACAACATCCTGCAAAGTCTCTAAGAGTAAACACTTGAATCATATGAATCGGACGTGGCCCCGACATACCCGTACACACACATGATAACCATAATGACTCCACGACCTGCGAAGAAAATGGAGTTTGCAATCCCGGTGATAGCCAACCATCCCACCGAATACTTTTACCCGCAAAACAATCCGGGACCCGTGTGGCCTGAACACGCGCCCCCGTGTGCAAGGAGACGCGGTACGAACAATGTACCGAGTATGTGGCATAAGAACATCAAGTGCGGTATGGATCATGAAAACCAAGTATCAATAATTGAATGCATCTCGTGGCTAACATCTGAGAATATCTGCATAACTCTATATGACTGAAACTGACTCTATAGCGTATGATAGGCATAGATTATAATATCGATAGTCTTGTGGAACGTATGCCCGATCCATATATAATATAATAATGCCGAGGAACGTACGGCCCGATCCATATATAATATAATAATGCCCAGGAACGTACGGCCCGATCCATATATAATATAATAATCATATATATACCGTACCCGATCCTCTAGTAAGGGACTCGGTGAATAATGCAATGAAACTGTGCACGAATACATACCCGGCCCGGGACTCGGTGAAATGATGTAATAACGTTATGCACGAATAGAATATCGTGGAGAAACCATACACAAATTAAATCATCATCTGAGACTCAATAGAATAATTAGAATGAACCAACACTGGAGAATCAAAGACAACTATCATGTCAAGTACCACTGGGAACTAGAATTAATTGGAGTCATGTATGTTCGTCGTTCGCTCGTTTTATGTAATTCATGCCAAAAAGAAAGAAGGGATAGCCTTAACATACCTGGTCTTAGCTCAACGGCTCAAGAACTCAACTCGTATTTGCTCCACGATCTATATCTAACAACAATGATACTATCGTTAATTATACAAACGATTCTCTTAATTGTATAATGAAAACTTAACTTATCCTAAAACAAAATTGCAGCATCTCCCCCGTTCTTCTCATCTCCCCCAATTTAGCTATGACCTCAACGAACTTAAATATATGTAGTAGAGAATGGTTCTTACCTTATATGCCAAGAAATGATCTTCTTCCACCTTACTTCCCTTCAAAGAAAGCCCGAATTCAACAACGCGATAAAACGGAACAAAGTGTGCAAAATCCGTATGATGTCCTTGTAATGAATTATACTTCGATCAATGGTTGATATGAAAGGAACGTTGCTACTAGTCCTATAAAAAAATTATGTTGCTGCCTAATGTAGTGTTGCTCCTCTTTGTCAACCATAGTTGCGTTGCTGCCTCACCATAATATTACAACAATACTGTACGAAACCTAGTAGATTTTCCACAAAATGAACTAATGTCCCCCTTTTCCTTTATTAAAAACGTAAGGCCCCTTACCTAACATTCCTATCTTTAATACACATCATGTCCTATGGCTGCCACCTACTCATTACAAAAGTGCATAGTTATAAGCCCATTATCCCCTCTTATTCCATGTTGACCTACATAAATGCCACTTATCCATGTAATTGAATTAATACCGTAATTAATTTCTTACTCTCCCACTTTCTCCCAATATTAGCCAATCATCCACATATTAATTTCATGATCTCAATTCACTTAAATAGTAATCATCTTTAATACACGCCATATACTCATTATCATGCTTATGTGATATAGCACTAGTCCATAACCTCTTTTGCAACACCAAATATTATCTCCAATCACCGTCCTCCTACTTTTAGACCGTAAATAATTTTGGGCCTTTATCGTTTTATATAATGAGTTCTTCGTGTTCATACTTGAATATGACCAAAATTCTCTGGGCTTGGGTAAATTTGCTCATGTTGGACGATTCAATTTTCTAGTCCAAAAATACGAGATATTATAGCTTGGACCGTATTTCACTCAAATAAATGTTAAACCTTGACGAAACTTATTTTCTTCGATTGGTTTAACTTCAAATCCTTACGATACATGTGTACCATCACTCTAACCACCTATAAACTTGAGAGATAACCTCGCTTCCATTACTAATGTCATTTAACTCGCACGCTTTCAAACGCATGAAAACACGGGATGTAACAGTTGTACTGAGTCTCACTTGAGTTCCCAAGCCTTCTTGAAAAGACTTCCAAAATTGAGCAGTAAATTGTGCTCCTCTATCTGTGATAATAGATACTGGGACACCATGAAGTCGCACTACCTCTTTGAGATATAGCTTTGCATAATCTTCTACTGAGTAGGTAGTCCTAATTGGTAGGAAATGAGCTGACTTCGTGAGTCTGTCAATGATCATCCATATAGAATCATACTTACGCCGATAATGAGGCAAACCTACAATGAAATCCACGTTGATCACCTCCCAATTCTAGGTTGGGATTTTCATTGCTTGCAACAATCCTCCTGGCTTTTGATGCTCAATTTTTACTTGCTGACAATTTGGACATTGAGCTACAAACTCTGCTATATCTTTCTTCATTCCATCCCACCAATACATTGACTTAATGTCATAACCCAACACATCACTAAGTTGTCATCAACTTACTACTTATAAATCCTTTCCGATACTTATCGCATACATGGCCTTCTCTTGGCGACTTTCTCGTCTAACATCGAATGTCTTTCAAATCTTATTTAGAATCATCAAATGCTATTTCTTACTTATAGAAACATCGTATACCTCACATTCCTCATTATCCTATTCACTGTGCATCAACGAAATTTTTTTCGAGGTGTAACATTCTTCCCCCCTTAAGAACATTCGTCCTCGAATGTTAAGCACTCGGGAATTCTACAAAAATTTCGCCAGAGTTTCCCCTATAATATGGCACTACCATCCTGTCACAACAACCCATAATATCAATGCCTCACAGGGCCACAACATAATAGCATATAGTTTGGCCACACACGACACAAATGCCTAAAAGGAAAGCATACATACCTTATGATCTTGACGTCTCATCTTGGCCCTCTTCTGGGGGCTGAAATAGGTGCAGATATTTGGATTTCATGCTTTCTTCTGCTTCCCATGTCATTTCTTCTCGATTATTATTTCTCCACAAAACTTTAACTGAGGCCACTTCTTTGTTTCTAAGCCTTCGTACTTGCCTATCTAGTATGGCAATGGGTTTTTCATCATAAGCTAGCTTTTCTGTTACTTGAATATCTTCTACTGGGACGATCCTAGTAGGATCTCCAACACATTTACGTAGCATCGAAATATGGAACACTGGATGGACTGACTCCAAATCAGGAGGTAAATCTAATTCGTAAGCTACTTCGCCTACTTTGCGCACAACTTCATAAGGCCCAATATACCGGGGACTAAACTTCCCCTTTTTGCCAAATCTCATAACGCCTTTCATTGGCGACACTTTCAAGAATACCCAATCTTTAACCGGAACTCTAGGTTCCTTCGACGATTATCCGCATAGGACTTTTGACGACTTTGGTTGCTAACAACCGATCTTGTATAAGCTTGATTTTCTCTATGGCTTGTGGACCAAATCCGCCCTATCGCCTTAGTCTCTCCCCGTTTCAAACCACCCAATTGGGGGATCTACACTTTCGCCCATATAAGGCTTCATACGGTACATTTGAATGCTAGAATGATAGCTATTATTATAGGCAAATTCAATGAGTGGCAAATGATCATCCCAATTTCCCCCAAAATCTATCATACACGCCGTAACATATCCTCAAGCAGTCCGAATGGTACGCCGCCTTGTCCATCACCGTGGATGAAATGCCGTGCTAAGGCTCACTTGAGTCCCTAAGCCCTCTTGGAAGGACTTCCAAAAATTAGCCGTAAACTGAGTACCTCTATCGGAGATAATAGATACCGGAACACCATGAAGTCGCACTATCTCTTTAACATAGAGCTTTGCATAATCTTCTGCTACATACGTCGTTTTGACTGGCAAGAAATGAGCTGACTTGGTGAGTCTATCCACAATCACCCATATGGAATCATACTTACGTCGAGAACGGGGTAAACCCGTAATGAAGTCCATGTTAATCACTTCCAAGTTGGGATTTCTATAGCTTGCAGCAATCCGCCCGGCTTTTGATGCTCTATTTTCACTTATTGACAATTGGGACATTGAGTTACAAATTCTGCTATATAGCTTCATCCCATTCCACCAATACACGGATTTAAGATCATTATACATTTTTGTTGCTGGGGGTGGATAGAATAACGGGAACACGAGCTTCTCAATAGTTGGTGGCGCAAACTCAAGCAGCATTAGGAACACGCCGCTCGACATCGGAGAACTCCGTCTCCGTAATCTCAAACGATGATTCCTCTTTCGAGGGAGTGTATCTCTCCGTACCGCACTAACATGGGATCTTCGTATTGTCGCTTCTTTCACTTCCACTACTAGCGACGAAACCGATGAATTGCGAATGGCGGTTCCCCGCTTTCGAGTCCACTACTCGAACTCCTAGGCTAGCTAACCGGAGCTCACGAGTCATTTCTCTTTTTCGATTGTACATCACATAAACTCCCCATGGATGCGGCTAAGAGCGTCGCCCACAACATTTGCTTTTCGGGGTGATATAGAATATCAACATTATAATCTTTTAACAATTCTAACCATCGTCGTTACGCAAATTCAACTCTTTTTGCTTGAAGATATATCGAAGGCTCTTATGATCCGTATAAATATTTACATGCACACCATATAAATAATGCCTCCATATTTTTAATGCATGAATCACTGCAGCCAATTCAAAGTCATAGGTTGAATAATTCTTTTCATGTTTTCATAATTGCCTTGAAGTATATGCAATCACCTTGCTATGTTGCATTAATACACAGCCTAGCCCATCGCCTGAAGCATCGCAATAAACAACATAACCTTCCAATCCCTCCGGGAAGTGTCGGGATCGCGTAAGTCAATCGTCCTTTAGCTCTTGGAAACTACGTTCACAAGCATCCGTCCATTGAAACTTTGCCGATTTCTCGGGTCAACTTTGTAAGTGGTGCAATAGAAGAAAACCTTCAACAAACCTTTTTCGTAATAACCCTGCTAAGCCCGTAAAAGCCGCGTCTCCGGGAGGAGTTGTAGGCTTGGCCAAGTCTTTACGGCCTCAATCTTTTGGCTATCTACCCGAATACCATCGCCTGAAACAATGTGCCCAAGAAATATCACCGAGTTCAACCGTAACTCACACTTAGAAAATTTTGCAAATAACTCTCGAGTCTGAAGAACTCTGAGGATAAGTACGCAAATGATCCGCATGTTCTGCCTCGGATCTAGAATACACCAAAATGTCATCGATGAACACAATCACGAACAAATCTAGAAAGGGCCTGAACACATCATTCATTAAATCCATAAATACCACCGGTGCATTAGTTAGCCCAAATGACATCACCCGGAACTCAAAATGGTCATATCTTGTTCTAAAAGCTGTCTTAGGGATATCTTTCTCCCTAACTCTTACTTGATGATACCCAGATCTCAAATCTATCTTGAAAACCATTGGGCACCTTGTAGTTGATCAAATAAGTCATCAATCCTCGGAAGAGGATATTTGTTCTTGATCGTCACCTTATTCAATTGCCGATAATCAATGCACATTCTTAAAGAGCCATCTTTCTTTCGGACAAACAATACGGGTGCTCCCCACGGGGATGAACTAGGCCTAATAAAGCCTTTCTCAAGCAAGTCTTTCAATTGCTCTTTCAACTCTTTCAATTCTGCGGGAGCCATTCTATAAGGAGGAATAGACATAGGCTTAGTGTCCGGTAACACATCAATAGCAAAATCAATCTCCCGCTCGGAAGGAAGGCCTGGAAGCTCTTCCGGGAACACATCCGAAAATTCATTCACTACGGGAATCGATCGTAGAGTCGACGGTTCAAATTTTCTCTACATCTTGAACTCGCACTAGATGATAAATGCGACCTTTTGTAATCATTTTCCTCGCCTTTAGATAGAAATAAACCTACCCTTGGGTGACGCCGTATTTCCTTTCCATTCTAAAATTGGTTCTCCCGGGAATTGGAAACGAACCATTTTCATTCTACAATCGACATTGGCGTAGCAAGAAGCCAACCAATCCATGCCCATAATAACATCAAAATTCACCATTTTTAACTCATGCAAGTCAATCGTAGCACGACGATCACAAATCACAATTACACAATTTCTATATACTCGGCTAGCTATTACCGATTCACCAACGGGTGTAGAAACCTCAAAAGGCTCAATCGACTCCGGTTTGATTCTAAACCGACCCGCAATATATGGAGTAACATATGACAACGTGGAGCCAGGATCTATCAAAGCATATACATCATGAGAAAATACCGATAATATACCTATGACAACATCGGGAGAAGACTCAAGATCTTGGCATCCGCCCAAAGCAAATACGGTCCGAGGACCGCTAGAATCGGGGGCTCTCCCCCTTCTCTACCACTTCGCCGACCGCGCGTGTGAACTTGGCCCCATAGGCGTATAGACGCCGAAGATCCTGGCCATCGGCCCTCAAGGCCGGGTCCTAGCTCGCCACCAACCGAGGGGCATCCGCATAATATGGCCCGGCCGACCATATGAATAGCAACCCTCGGAGCCCAATCTGCACGGACCCCAATGTAACTTCCCACACTGGGAACATCGTGGCACTGGTGGCCTCGCCTGACCCGAATCGCCTCTAAACTGAGATCCCGAAAAGCTCTGACTCGGCCCGGGATGAGTAGATCTATCAAATCTCTGGCCTGAATACCGTGGAGGCGTACTAGTCATAGAATAGCTCGAATGTCTAGAAGACTGCTGTCTGTGCCCACCTCTATACTCACTCATTAGACTCAAAGATCTAGCCCTCTTGCCATGCCCTCTATCACGCTCGCTTCTTTGTTGTTGCAAGCTTTCTTCTAAATTTTGAGCATGGGCTTGGATGCGTGCAATATCCATATTGTCCTGAAGGGACGCGGTCTAGCATCTATCCATCACATGTGGCCCTAGGCCTTTCACAAACCGGTGCACTCGATCACCCATATCCGCTACCATGGCCGAAGCATACCTAACCAAGGAATTGAAGCGGAGACTATATTCTAGAGCACTCATGCTTCCTTGTCTCAAATTTAGGAACTTA
Organism: Lycium ferocissimum; assembly: GCF_029784015.1. Lineage (NCBI taxonomy): Eukaryota > Viridiplantae > Streptophyta > Magnoliopsida > Solanales > Solanaceae > Lycium > Lycium ferocissimum. The sequence continues at coordinate 39,212,600 of NC_081347.1, read as the reverse complement.
TCGGCTCTAGCTCGCCGAACTTCTGGGGGCAAATAATGTCGAAGAAATGCATCTACAAACTCTTGCCATGCGGGAAGGTGCGTTGGTTCCCGTGAAGCCATCCAAACCGTGTACCAACATACCGCAACATCCTCAATCTATAGGACGCTAGCTCCACCGATTCGGTGTTCAAGCATGTATCAACCGAAGCGTCCTCAACATACCATCGATAAAATTTTGAGGGTCCTCATCCGCCTTTGATCCAAAGAACCCTGGAGGGTTCAAACTAATAAAGTCACGGGCTCTTGCACTAATGTACCTATCACCTTGCCCCGAACTTCGACCTCCGAGTCCGGGCCGCAACCAATTGAGTCAGCAAATTAATGGCCTCTTTTACATCTTGGCTTTGAAGCATCCGGCGAGGGACCGGAGATGCTGGAGCTGGGGCTGAGGCTCCCTCACGCTCCTCTAATATAGGTGCTGATCGGGAAGACTGTGATTGAGCCGCACTTTGGGACTCACTTTCCTCTACTACCGGTGGCGGTGCTCTTTCAGCCCGCTTTTCTGCCACCGTCTTGCCCTTTTAGGCTGCTGAAGCCTTTCTCTTTACAGGCATTTCTGAAATACACAACACATGATTAAGTAACAAGAAGGTCTTACCTCATAGCTCTATCGCACGATTTCTTATGAAGAAAGAAGGTCATTCATTCCTAAAATGTCCAGACTTCTTGTTTATAAGTGTGGCGCGCAACACACCCATAACCAAGATTCTACTAGACACGGCTCGTAGACACACCCTAGGACTGAACTGCTCTGATACCACTTTTGTCACGACCCAACACATCACTAAGTTGTTATCAACTTACTACTCATAAATCCTTTCCGATACTTATCGTATACATGGCCTTCTCTTGGCGACTTTCTCGTCTAACGTCGAATGTCTTTCAAATCTTATTTAGAATCATCAAATGCTATTTCTTACTTATAGAAACATCGTATACCTCACATTCCTCATTAGCCTATTCACTGTGCATCAACGAAAAATTTTTCGAGGTGTAACACTTAAGGTCATAGTACATCTTCGTCGCTCCTGGATGGATAGAATACCGGAGTACTGAGCTTCTTCTAGAATCTGACGATGTAGTTCTACAACATCCGGGACACATAGCCTGCCTCGGTACCTGAGAACCCCATCGACAGAAATCCCAAATGGTGACTTTTCCTTCTAGGGAAGTGTATCTCTATAGTGACTCAGCTTGAAGTCTTTATATTGGTGCCTTTTCACTTCCATATCTATGGAGAAAACAACTGGGTTGTGAATATCAACTCCTGCATTGCCTGAATCGATTAAATGAACTCCTAGGCTAGCTAGCTGATGGAACTCATGAACTAATTCTTTCTTCTCTGGCTGAACATCACACAGACTGCCCAATGATTTACGGCTAAGAGCATCGACCACCACGTTTGCTTTTCCGGGATGATATATGTTACACCTCGAAAAACTTTTCGTTGATGCACAGTGAATAGACTAACGAAGAGCACGAAGTATATGATTTTTCAATAAGTAAGGAATGACATTTGATGACCCTAATTAAGATTTCAAAGACATTCGAGGTAAGAGAAGAAAGTTTGGCAAGAGAAGGCAAGGCATACGATAGGTATCAAAAAGGAATTACGAGTAACAAGTTAACGATGACTTAATGATGTTTTAGAGAAGAGTTATAACATCCCTTAGATTGTTAATGAGGTGATAAACAAGTGTTAAGAAGATTCCATAAGGATTGGAGATCAAACGGGTCGACGAGAATGAGTTCGGAAGAACTGGGCATCATACGGCCCAACATGCGCGTATAAATTATCTTGGCCGTATGTTTGGCCGTATAATCAGTCCAGATTAGCACACCTCACTGGACCAAATCTACGGCCAGACATACGATCAGTATAATTTATACGGACCGTATGTTGGTCCGTAGAAAATGGTCAGGGCAGATGGAGTATTATTAATAAGGGGTCCAAGTTATTTCATTTCATTTCCCCTTCACTCCACTTCTCTCTAGAACTCTCTAGAATACTTCTCCACACTTCTCCCACAAGAATTCAAGAGATATTAGTGATCAACTACATCAAACCAAGTGAATTAAATATAAGAAACTCATTAAAGTTCATCCAAGACAAGGAATCCAAGTGAAGGTGAAACTAGAGTTTTGCTTAAGTGAAGTGTTTCCACCCAAGGTTCATTCCTACACCATCTAAGGTAAGTTTTATGGCATTTACATGTTGTTTAAGGTATTGAGAAGTTGAAGCACTTGGATTGTAGAAGGATATAGAAAATGGGTCATGAATGTGGGAATAGTGTCATTTTTGAGTAATACTTTGGATTGAGTCATGATTCTTGATATGTTGCGATTATGGTTATGTTATAAATGATGTTAAGAACATGGGATAGACATTGTATATGAATGAATGTAATCGTGTGCTATGACCATGGATATAGATGATTGGAAGTGAATTGAGAAGTAAGGATAATGTAGGTGAATAAAGACTATTGTTACGATGTTGTGAATGTTATTATTGATGTTTGGGAGTTGATATATGATACGGAGGAAGTCGTATAGATAAAGGAGATGCTGTCCAATTTTCTCTAGCTTTAGTCATGTATGCTAAGCTATCGATTTTCTAATGATAGTATAACTCTAATGAAGGTAGAAACATGAGCATTGAAGGAGAACGTGCAAGTGATAGAATAGTTGAACGGAAAGGTATGTAAGGCTAACCCTTCTTTCATAAGGCATGGTTCTTTGGCCAAATATCTAATCTTCTATGAGCCTATGATGTCCTCCCAAATGATGCTATCTTCAAAAGCTACTAAGCTCGTGATTCTCGATATATTACGATTGTACTAAATTCCTTATATGATGAGTAATCCCCTAAGGATAGATGTAATGAACGACGATAGTAATGTTGCCAAAGATGCTTATGAGCTTTTATGTATATGTGTCTATGTACGACTATTCTGAAACCGCGAGCTTATATGGCCGGGTAGAATATATACATATATATATACATATACACACATATATATATATATATATACATATACACACACACACACACACACACACACACACACACACACACACACACATATATATATATATATATATATATATATATATATATATATATATATATATATATATATATATATTGTGCGCGCACCGCGCTGCGGTTGGGTACGGATAACCCTGACCCTTAGTAGGGCCAGGTATGTATACTCACCGAGCCTTGCCATGGCCGGGTATGTGAAACACCGAACCTTCATGGTCGGGTATGCTATGTACATGATATGGATATGTATACGATATGAATATGAATATAAATACGAATATGCTATGAATACGAAAGTGGATACGAAATGTAAATGAGTACGGATATGAATATGGATACGGATACGGATATGGATGTATGTACACAATTATGCATTAGAAATGGAATGTCCCTATGAAAAGCAAGTAAGTGTTTATGACGTTGGATATACCACCTCCCATCTTATGTTATTTCTTATGTTGCTTATTATGCTTCTATAATGATGTTGATCATGCTTTACATACTCAGTACATTCTTCGTACTGACGTCCTTTTATTTGTGGACGCTGCGTCATGCCCGCAGGTGGCTAGGGAGACAGGCTTGATCTATAGCTTTATTACTCAGGGACTACATAGCGGAGCTCCATTTCATTCGGAGTTACAGTGTTTGGTATTTATCTTTTGTGTACATATTTATGGGCATGGCGGGGTCCTGTCCCGCCTATATGATATGACATACTCTCCTTAGACGCTCATAGACATGTGTATATGGTGAGATGTGTTTGGCCTTGTCGGCCTATATTTTGGATATCATTTTGTTAGCCTCGTCGGCTTATGTACATCTATATGGGCATTGTTATTGATGATGATATATATGTATTGTTGCCCAATAGAATTAGTATGAATAATGAATGGAAAGTATGATTTAGCTATATAGCTCACCTAGATGTAAATGTGAAAGTATGATAAGAGGTGCCCGGGTGGGTTAGCACTGGGTGCCCATCGCGGCCCTCCGGTTGGGTCGTGGCAATATAGAATACTCACATCATAGTTTTTCAGTAGCTCTAACCATCGCTTTTGCCGTAGATTCAACTCCTTTTGCTTGAAAATATACTGGAGACTCTTATGATCTGTATAAATATCAACATGTACACCATACAAATAATATCTCCATATCCTTAGTGCATGAATAACCGTAGCTAATTCAAGTGCATGGATCGGGTAATTCTTCTCATGTTTCCTCAACTATCTGGAGGCATAGGCTATAACCTTTCCGTGCTGCATCAACACATAACCCAATCCGACACCGGAGGTATCACAATAAACAACATAACGTTTTGATCCTTCTGGAAGTGTTAGGACTGGAGCTGAAGTCAATCTATCTTTCAATTCCTAGAAACTGCGTTCACAAGCATCGGTCCATTGAAATTTTGCTGAAACAGAAGAGAATCCTACCACAAATCTTCTATAATAACCCATTAATCCCAAAAAGCTACGGACCTCTGTGGTTGTTGTAGGCCTTGGCCAAGTCTTCACGGCCTCGATTTTCTGAATATCCACTCGGATGCCATCAACTGAGATAATATGGCCCAGAAAAGTTACAGAATTCAACCAAAACTCATATTTTGAAAATTTTGCATATAATTCTCGAGTCCGAAGAATTCCATGGACAGTACGTAGATGATCTGCATGCTCCATTTCTGACCGAGAATACACCAAAATGTCATTGATGAACACGATCACAAATGGATCTATAAAAGGCCTGAATACATTATTCATCAAATTCATGAACACTGCCGGGGCGTTAGTTAGCCCAAATGACATTACCTGAAATTCATAATGACCATATCTAGTTCTGAAAGCCGTTTTGTAAATGTCTTCTTCCTTGACTCTCACTTGGTGATATCCTGATCTTAGATCTATCTTTGAAAACCACTTAGCACCCTGCAATTGATCAAACAAATCGTCGATCCTCGGAAGTGGATATTTATTCTTAATTGTCACCTTGTTTAGTTGCCTATTGTCAATGCACATTCGTAGGGAACCATCTTTCTTTCTCACGAACAAGACACGTGCTCCCTATGGCGATGAACTGGGTCTAATAAATCCCTTCTCGAGCAAATCCTTCAGTTGTCCTTTAGCTCTTTCAATTCTGCATGAGCCATCCTATAAGGAGGAATGGATATAGGTTCGGTGTCCGGCAATACATCAATAGTGAAATCAATTTCCCGTTCCGGTAGGAGGCCTGGAAGTTCATCTGGAAATACATCCAGAAACTCATTTACTACCGGGACAGATAGAAGGGTGGTCGGCGGCTGATATGACCCTACTAGGCACACCTCGCTTGAAGGCTCACATTGAAGACCAAGGCATGGGACTCCATTCCATTCAAGCTAGGAGGATGACCAAAGGAGCATTGGAGACCCATGGAGAGGCACACAAGCCCCATAAGAAGGCCTATGAAGTATGAAAAGTAGCTTGGAGGGGAATGAAAGAAGAAGCTACAAGAAAGAAGGCCAACACTCAAAGTGGCTAGAGTCGCAAAGGGACAGAAATGCAATTATGGCTAGACGTGCAAAGGAGGGCCATAGATGCCAAGCTTGAGGATTGGATGATGGCTATATGTGCAAAAGGAGCCTTTTTCGGATTTCAAGCCAACATCCAACTAGCCAAACAAGGCCTTTACCTCATTAATGGCATTCTTGTAATAACTAGCCAAGCCCTTAAGTCTCTTAGTATAAATACTAGACTTAGGTTATTTTCATCTTTAGATTATGTTGAATGAAGAAAACTCTTATGAGAGATTGTAGTTGATAGTCTTAGATTAATATAGATTGTTTGGTTGATTAACCAAGTGTTGCTTCCTAGTTGTGAAGTGAATTGCTTATTTCCATCGAATTCAATGTTGCCCATTTGTGGATTCATTTGAGTCATTTGTTGATTCGAATTACTTAGGTTCTAGGGTTTGTAAATCCGATTAGAAGGGTTAGGGTTTGATATACCCTTTCTTGTCAATAGATTTCTTGCTCTTGGGTCAAGTATCTATCCATCTATCCTCTTCCATTTCTACTCTTCTTCCACCCTTTATTTTGATTTTCTTGTTCTTTTGTTTTTCTAGAGTTTTTCCTAGGTAGAATCGTATCAGCGGCTTTGCTTCGATGTCATGAATCCGGACTAGATGATAAACATAGCCTTCTGCGATCATCTTCCTCGCTTTGAGATAGGAAATAAATCTGCCTCTTAGAGACGCTGTGTTGCCCTTCCATTCAAGCCTTTGGTCCTCCCGAAAATTGGAATCGAACCATTTTTGTTCTGCAATCCACATTAGCGTAACAGGAAGCCAACCAGTCCATGCCCATAATAACATTGAAATCTAACATTTCCAGCTCAATCAAATCAGCTGTAGTCTGACGATCACATACCACAATCATACAATTTCTATATACCTGTCTAGCTATTCTTTGGGTCACCAACAGGAGTAGACACCTCAAAAGGTTTAATTGACTCAGGTTTCACCCAATACGATTGGCAATATACGGAATAATATACGAGAAGGTAGAACCTATATCAATTAATGCATAGACATCATGAGAAAATACTGATAGGATACCTGTGATAACGTCAGGTGAGGACTCAAGATCCTGTCATCCGGCTAAGGCATAAATACGAGGCTGAGAGCCACCTGAACTGGATGCTACCCCTCTCTGCCTCTCCCACGACCTACTGAAGCCCGGGGAGTCTGGCCTACGGGGTGCACGGACGAAGAAGAACTGACTGCTAATCCTGTAGGCTGAGCCCCAACTCTACCACCCATCGATGGATAATCACGCATCAGGTGTCCAATCTGACCACAGGCATAGCAAGCATCTGAGCCTCGATGACACTTACCCGAATATAATCTACCGCACTGGCTGCATCGCGGTACCAGTGGTCTCCTCTAACTAAAATCACCTCCAAACCTCACCCGCAACTCTCGAACTCTGACCCAGACCAGAATAAATAGGGCGGTCAAATCTCCTGCCCGCGAACCGAGGAGGTGCACTAGTCACGGACAGGCCTAAATATCTGGAATGCTGTTGCCTCTGGCCCCCTATATACTCGCTACTAGCACCGACAGATCTAGCCCTTTTACTATGCCCTCTGTCCATATCACGCTCACCTATTTACGGCTGCTGTTGCTCCTCCAGATTTTGGGCGTGGGCCTGAATACGGGAAATATCCATCCCGTCCTGAAGTGAAGCTGTTAGGCAATCCTTGATCAAATGTGGCCCTAAGCCACTCACAAATCGATATACTCAGTCTCCCATATCGGCCACCATGGTTGGAGCATACCGGGGGCCAATGAATTGAAACGAAGACTATACTCCCGAGCACTCATATTATCTTGCTTTAAACCTCGGGCCGTTCGAACCTCGGGTGGCAAATAGTGGCGAATGAAAGCATCTACGAATTCCTGCCAAACTGGGGGAGATGCATTTTCCTTTCTTACAGATATCTAATTATTAAACCATAGAACCACTACATCCCTCAACCTATAGGACGCCAACTCTACTGACTCAGTACCAGAAGCATGTATTATTCTCAGCGTCCTCAACATTTCATCTATAAAACCCGAAAATTTTTGGAGGATTCAAACTCATAAAATCACAGGCCCTTGCACTAGCCGCTCTATCACTTGGACTCGCATTCGGTCGCTGAGCTTGAGCAGCAACTAGCTGGGTCAATAACTAAAAAGCTTCGGTCATTTGCTTGCCTGAAGCACCCAGCGGAGGAACTGGAGGCACTGGAGCTGGAGTGGAGACCCCTTCATGCTCCTTTACAATAGGCGGAGTGTGAGAGGTCCGAGATGGAGCCTCATTATGGGACTCACCCTCTTCTATATGTGCCGGGGACTCCTGTTCAATCTGCCTTCCTGTTGCAGTCTTGCCCTTTCGAGCGGCTGTTGCTTTCCTCTTTACCGGCATCACTGAAATCATAACGCACAATAAGTGTCACACCCCTCGTTTTCGTAGTGGAAGAACCTATGGTTTCCTAGTCAAGTATGCCTTTGGAATAGAGACCCGAGTCTGAGTTTGGAGATAGAAAGTGTCCCACCCCATTTACAAGGGTACCAACAGATATTCTTGGCAATTTACAGAGTTAGAGGTTGAACGAATCGAATCGATGCGATCTAGACCGAATTAGAAAAACCTGCAGACACCAGTCATCGTGTTACACCCCGTAAGGTATACCGAAAGGTTTTATAAGGAAATAAGTGGAAGAAATGAAGTAGTACGACTTTGGAGAAAGGATGGGTAATGTTTGTGTGGAAATTTTGGTCCAAATTGGGGGACAAATATCTCTTAGCATATGAAGTGTTTTAAGGTGAAACAAAATCCTAAAATGAAGTTCGTCGAGTCTAGTTTCCAACGCAATAAACTGCTCGTCGATAGGACATCGGAGTAGAGAATTATGGACGTTACAAGTTCAGCGACGAGGAAAGGTAAACGCGTGCTAAAGATTGCTACGATAAAGAATCGACCTGCTACAGTATTTTGCTACAGTGACCCCGACCCGAATTTGACCCTATATAAAGGGTAAAAACCCCCTTTTTCCATCAGATTTTGCTAGAAAAATCCAGGAATTGAAGAGAGAGAGTGAGGGAAACAAGAAATAAGCAATTTTTAAGTGACGGAGTATTAATCGAAGCTCGGATAAACGCATAGATGTGATTCTAGTATGGTTTTGCGGTGGATTCAAGGTGGATATTGAAGATATCGCTGTTATAACAAAAATAAGGTATGAATCTCTCCTTATTAATATTACTTTTGGTTTATTTACGGAGATAAAGTCGTTAAATAATTGTGTAGTAAGTTGGTTAGTTATGGAAGTTGGAAAACAGCGTGTGGGCTGTTTTATGGTACATATTAGTGTGGGAATGATGTTATTAATGTTGGTGTTGTTGTTGTTGTTGTTGGTTGCTGAATTGAGATTTCGGGCTAGGCATATAAACAGGGGAGATGTTGCCCGATTTTCAGCAGGATATAAAATAGTTTGGCTTGAGAGCTTAGTACAAATATACTACGATGAGTCTAACGATTGTGTGAATCCTCTTAAATGTAGACTTGTGAGCTCGGACGAATAAGTGTAGATAATTGGAAGCTGAATAGGTATGTTAAGGCTCGTCCCTTTCTTTCAAAGGCATGATTCCTATGTTATGATTTCATAAATGTTTCCATATCTTCCTGGTTATCAAAAGTTAAATGTCTGTGATTCCAAGGCATGATTCCCTTCCTGATAAACCGTAAATGTTTTCCAAAATGTCCTTATTTTTCCAAAACAAAGGTTTATGATTTTGTAATTAAGCTTTTATGACTACAACGACGGACATGTTTTTATCATGATGACAATGATGCCAAAGATGAGAATATTTTCTATGATGAGAACGATTTCATGTTTAAAGGTTCCAAGTTATGATTTCAATGACGATATGAGATTATTGAGCTATCTTTTGACTTCCTTAATTTTATTCATTGTTGTTAGTCTCACCTTATAATAATTGTTCCTTCAAGGTAAGATAAAGCGATGATGACTATTCCATAATATAATCGGAGGTTACCGACCTTACGTCACTCCGATAGAGACATAACTTTCCTTGGGCTCTCATGCATGCTGCTTATATGATATATGTATATGATATATATGTATGTATATGGGGAATATGGGAAAAAGGGCGAGGCGCTATAGACGCATGTCCATCTGATCAACTGGTATAATATGATATGATATCATCGCGGACGCGGGATGCCCGGACGCGGGACATATGTGGTTAAATGGATCGGAGCCGACGCCTCGGCAACATGATATTTTCTATTTTCTGTATATATGAATAAAAAATGTTTTTCAAAGAAAGCTAAGCATGCATGGCATCCCCCCTAAGAGTGCTCACATGTACAAGTTACTCTTTTATCTCACGATATGCTCTATATTTCCATTCTGTCATTATTCATACTTTACATCCCTTACTATGTTACTATTCATGCCTTACATACTCAGTACATTATTGGTATTGACGTTCCTTCTTGTGGACGCTGCGTTTATGCCCGGGAGACCGGGTAGATCGACGATTCGCGACGCAGAGACCTCCCTCAGCGGCAGTCAGTACGCTCCATTGATCCGGAGCTATAGCCCTTTTGGTATGCTATTATGTTATGTACATATATGGGTACGGCAGGGCCTTGTCCTGTCCTTTCTACAGTTTGTACTCCATAGAGGTCTGTAGACAGTGATATGTAGTCGTGATGTTATGCAGCCTCGTCAGCGTTTATTTTGTTGTACAGTATATATGTGTCGGCCAAATCGGCTCGCGCCGTTACTCTCAGTGCTTATGTTTATATGTATGTGTTGGCCGTGAGTTCTCGGTGCAGTGTCTCTTATGTTGATTGTTCGGGAAACGATGCTGACTCGATTCTGATTGTGTATGGGCCTGAGGATAGTCAGTGAGCAGTAAATGCAAGCATAGGAGTGCTTGGCCAGTAGTGGTCGGGCACTTGTTACGGCCCATCAGTTTGGGTCGTGACATATCGTCGACGGGTTGTCGACATGGTCGAAGGACCATCGATGTGCGGCGTCGGCAGGGTCCCGCAGCCTTGCATCTACAGGCGCAGGTCGATGGAGCAAGTCGACGGACCGTCGACACGTTGATGGGCCATCGACCAGCTCTTAGAACCAGACCGCTGTAGCCTTTTTAATTCCTAGTATAAATAGGTGGTTCACGACCCTTTTTCATATTTTCCTCCATTCCAAATCAGAAAAACCCTAATATATTCTCTCATAATATTTTCCATCATTATTAGTGGAGATTTGATAAAATTCGAGCCCGTGAACCCGTGCTTGTAAAGAAGAAGGTTGATCCTAGGGTTTCTTCAAGGTTGTGAAGCTAGGGAAGTTGGAGTTGAAGTGATTCTTGGAATCTTAGACCCCTCAAGGTATGTAAATGATTTCTACCCTTGTATTTGAGTTAATTATCAAGAGTCATAGTGGTTTTAAGTGAAGAGGGGATACTTATGGAAGTGGTAAGTTGATGAAGGGTAAGATAATGATTTGAGGCTATTTTAAGAGATGATTAGGGATAGACTTGAGTATGGTTTTGATATATAAGTGTTGTCATTGTTGTTGTGGTTGATGTTGGAGTGAATGGGAAGTTGAAAGGTTGTTAAGCTTATGAGGGAAATGTTGCCCATAATTTGTTAAGCTCTATCCCTATTTAAAATGATTAGTAAGCGAAGTAAATGGTCTAATTAAGGCCTACGTTATCTTGATTGTAGACTTGCAAGTTTGAAAGGTAGAAGTTGGACGATTTGATATACGTCAAGGTATGTTAAGGCTATCCTTTCCTTCTTTTGGCATGATCGTACGATATGAACCGACAAATGAGTAAGCGAGTTTCCATATGACTCTACTCTTAGAAGCATTAGAAACACTTCAGTCTTTAATGTTCATGTACCCTGTTTATGATGGTTCTGTTATATCCCGTGTTTTAGTATATTTGGAAAATTTGGAAATAATTGCGACTTGTAAGGAATAAGGCCATGTTTGAATTTTTTTCTTAGTAAGTGTGTGGCGGTTATGGAAACTTGAATGCGGAAACAATGGAGAAGGTCTAAGGGCAAAATTGGAATTTCGGAAAATGGTTTCGGAAATTACAAAACGAGAATTATAGCGAATTGGGCTCAAGAAAGGAAGAGGAAAAATTGAGGCCCAAGGGATGTAGGTGGCCGGCCAACATGGCCTTGGCCCATATCCATTAAAGTGTCATGTGCCAACCATGTGGCATAATTAATTAAGGGAGCATATATATATATATATATATATATATATACATGCCTACCTCTAGAATTTTCAAGAAGCAAGGCCGTCGGCCTAGGAGAGAAAAAGAGGAGAAAAGAAAAGAAATTTTTTTTCTAGCCCTTCAATCCTAGTCCAAAATTTGTAATTTTCATATATTCTTAGTGAGCTCAAGGTGCTCTTCAAGGTGATATAAATATCTTGGCAAGAAAGTGGTTGTGGTGGCAAGGAGAAATCATTGAAGGAAGGTAAGAATTTCATGCTTTTACTATGTTATGGAAGGTTACATATACGTTATGGTATGTAGAATTGCATGAATATCATGAAATTGTGGTGTGTGTGTGCATGGCCGTGTGGTTGTGCAAGTGTGTGCATGGCCGTGTATGTGTGTGTTGTGGTGTAGGCAAGGTTGAGCTAACTTTATGTTGTACTTTAGTTATGGTTGTTGTGAAATTTATATTGGAAATGAAAGTTGAATGAATTGGGTTGAATTGGAAAATGTGGTGTTTGGCCGTGTGGTATGGGTTGATGAAATGGAAGTGGGTTAATGTTGTTTTGTATGTTAGTTATGTTGTTGTGATCCTTGCAATGTAAACGAAGGTAAAATGATGTAAGTTCGCCTTGAAATGGAATGTAGGAACTTATGTCGTTTTAGCATGATTTTATGAAATTATGAAAATGAAGTGGTTAAGGTGCAAATTATGATTTATGTTGATGAATTTGGAAGATGGAAATGTGTTATGAACTTGTATGTTAAAGATTAGAAGAATTGAATAAGCTATGGCTTTGGTGGAAAGTTGGCATAATTGGTATATCTTGTGTATATATCGTAGAAATGTTATTATACGCTTCCGAATGGTATTGTAATGATCTCGATTAATAATGAATGTGGAAATATTGAGATTGAGTTGGAGACGCGAAGTTGGAAAGGTGACTAAATAGGTTATATTGTGTTTTATTGTGATTATTGATGTTGTTGTTGGGTTGTTGTTGGTTGTTTTGAGCCGAGTTGAATCTCGGGGTGTCATATTTATAGGGGAGGTCTGCGAAATTTCGGTAGCCAAATACTTAACCAAAGTTGAAATGTTAGCTTGCACGAATAGTAACTGGTAAAGATGACCATTTGCAGATTTTTGGCGAAGCGGGAATCAAGATTGGACGAGCGTAAGGCATAACGAAGGTATGTAAAGCCTTCCCTATCTTTCTTTGGCATGTTCTGAGTGTAATAGGCTTGAAAGCGAGCCTTGATTGCACTTCCGCGTCTCATAATCTAAGATTGAAAATAGCGCTAAATCGTTCAGTAAGATTGAACCTGCTTCTTCACAAATTGTCGTCAAAATGATTTATATGTACGAAACCTTCCCAAATGAGCCTGGATTGTCCCAAACGCTTATAAATGATTTTATAAAGTCTATGATCCATAACGTACGCCCGCCGCCTCAATTTGACCCGAGGTGGGCCCACAGATTCCGAGACCTCTTACTATTGCTTTATTCGTCTTATTTCCCCACAGTGTTTAAAAGAATCTTTTGATTATTGCTCCGTAGGTCAAGCAGCAAATGTGATGAATTTATATTATATTTTGATATCTGCCATGATCCTAGAAACATAATTGGGTATAACGAATCGTGCCATCCCCAAAGAGAACATACATGTGTACTACGTCTGACGTCCGACTTCTTTGAAACGATCTGTCACTTGAATCATTCTGTTTGAGAAACATGAACATTCTGATTATTCCATTGAATCCTGTGATATATGTTTGTTACGAACGAACACTCTCGAAAGTGCTATTTGGACATAATCGTCGCGACGTTCGAAAGGTACGTGTTATGATTTATTATTTGATTTGATTATTGAGTACGGTCTTATCTGCATATGTTTCTGCACTACTCTATTCGTGCAAGTGATGATATGTCTATTCACTGAGCCCGGGCCAGGACATGTTCTCGTGCGACTTCTCTGCATTGTTCACCGAGTCCCTCGTACTTGCGGGCCCGGACACGTTATCCGTATGTGATTATGATCCGACGATACGGAGATGGTGGCCAGATGGCACATGATTATTATTCACCGAGACCCGCAAGAGAGGGGCCGGGACACGTTATGTATACATGATATATAAGTCTGACATGCATGATTTCATATTACCGAGTCCCTCAGCAAAAGGGCCGGGACACGTTATGTGCATATATGGTGTAGGATGATGTTATATATGATTTCACCTACCGAGTCCCTTATCAAAGGGCCGGGACACGACACAGGTTCATACGACATTATATGATTTGTTATGCATTACTTATCTTTTGGTATTATGTTTTCTGAGGTCTCGGATGAGGTATTGCCTTTTTGTATTTTGGATTCTGGCTATAGCTCCGCCTGTTATATTTCTGTACTCATGTCCTTGATTATGATTATATTTGTTACCTTTCCGCTTTACATACTCGGTACATTTTCCGTACTGACCCCCTGTTCCTCGGGGGGCTGCGCTACATGTCCGCAGGTACAGACGCACCTCGAGATACGCCACCAGCTTAGGGTACCTGTTCTGCTGTTGGAGAGTGCTCCTTTTGATCCGGAGCTGATATTTTTGGTATATATCTTCGTTGTTTGTCTGCTTTGTACATATGGTCATTTGGGTACGGCGGGGCCCCCGTCCGTCTTCGATTCGTACTCGTAGACATGTTTGTGGGTTGTGGGTTGTCCTTTGTCTTGGTAAGTAAGTACGAGTACGGCGAATTGAGTAATTTCGTTTATTATGATAGCCCTAACGGCTTCTGTACAGGTTTAAGTATGTATATATGCATATGTATGTTCGTGCGATTCATTTTATATCTGTATGAATTTATGTATATTTAAACAGAATTAGCTGTTTAGTATGCCAGATCGGTCAGGTAGGTACGTATGGGTGTCCAGATAGGACACTAGTTGCGGCCATGGGGTTTGGGTCGTGACAAAAGTGGTATCAGAGCGGTCAGTCCTCGGAGTGTCTGCAGGCCGTGTCTCGTAGAGTCTTGTTTATCGGTGTGTTGTGCACCACATCTATAAACAGGAGGCTACAGGACATTTAGGATGTTTCTCCTTTCTTTGAATCTTAGATCGTGCGATAGAGCTGTGCTGTTAGGATGACTCTTTTCTGATCGGTTGTTATATTTTTCAGTGATGCCTCCGAAGAAGGCAACGGCCGCCCAGAAGGGCAAGGCGGTGACAGGAGAGACTAGTCGGGCGCCGAGAGTTACCCGGGCTCGTACTCGGACTACGCCCGGTATTGTACTTCAGTCGGAGGGTTCAGCTACTCTCCGCTACCAGATGAGGCCGGAGCAGGCCCCTCAGTTGCTCCAGCGCCCGCTCCCCCGGCCTCGGGGCGGAGGACGGGGACGTTGAGGAGGGCACGTACTGGCTTTTGGACGACGATAGTGGCCGGACGGAGCTCGCGGACGCGAGGCGGAGAGGTGATGATGACGATGACGAGCGTGATAGCACGAGAGAGTTCGTGATTTCACGACATGCGGTCCTCCCGAGTTTTTTTGGGTCTAAACCCGACGAGGACCCTCGTGACTTTATCCGGCGATGCGGCGCTCGTTGAGGCGGTCGGGCTTCGGAGACCGAGTCCGTCCGAGCTTTCGCACACAGTTACGGGATGTCGCCCTTAATTGGTATGAGTCCTGGGGCGTCCCGGGGGTGAGGCTCCCCGCTGCCCGGCCACGTGGGACGAATTTGCGCCTGCTTCCTCCGCCACTTTCTACACACCGGAGGCACGCGGCGGGCAAGAGTTGATCGGTTTTTGCGATTCGCGAGGTCGGAGTATTCGAGAGTATAATTTGGAGTTTGACTGCGGCCCGATATGCGCCGACGATCGTAGGCGATATGGAAGACGAGAATGCATCGATATGTGATGGGATGGGACGGTTAGTTTGGTTATTGTTGCATGGCGATGGCGAGCGCGGATCGGTATGGACATCGCCGGTTACGAGCCTATGCACGGGGTGTAGAGGACCGGCATATGGAAGACCGGTCGGTAGAGATTATGATAGGAGGCGGCCCCGGGCCGGTCGCGGGGTACTGAGATTCCCCGAGGCGGACGGCCTCGCAGCACGGAGAGGGTCCCTCCCTCCGTCGAGCCGGGGAACACCGTGGCGAGACGTTTTGATGATGCGAGTCCGTCCGGAGCGAGGCCGAGTTCTAGGCCTGGATTCGCAACAAAGCGGGGGTTCGGTCGAGATGAAGCTATCTATGCCTCGGTGTCCCCGTTGTGGCGGGCATCATCCGGGGAGAGTGTCGTCTCGCCACCGTGCTCGTTTCTCGTGCGACCGTCGTGGCCACATTATGAGGGAGTGCCGTGCGTGGGCGGTTCGAGGGTTCGACCCGCCCTACGGGGTCGATTCTTGGCGGCTCGTCGGCTCATCTCCTTCGGCAGCTAGCGCCCCCGGGCGAGATGTGCGGCACCGGCGAGTCGCGGCGGTCGCGGCGGAGCTCCCCCGTGTCGCCGGTCCTTCGAACCGCATATACGCTTTGACGAGTCGGCGAGGACCCGCAGGCGTCGCCAGCGTGGACCCGGTGTGTGTTATTACTCTTTTCTCGAAAAATATGCGCATCTGATCTGTATTGTGTTTCGGTCAACTATATTCTGTACCCCTGATCGTGATTCTGTATGCCACATGTTTGTGCCTCTGATTGCGAAGAAGCTCTGTCTACTATGCCTCCGTACTTCTGAATCTGATCACGTTTCTGTTTAATATACCTCTGTACATCCAACTCCGATCATAATTCTGTTCGATATAATTCAGTACATCTGTACTCATGTCCTTGATTATGATTATATTTGTTACCTTTCCGCTTTACATACTCGGTACATTTTCCGTACTGACCCCCTGTTCCTCGGGGGCTGCGCTACATGCCCGCAAGTACAGACGCACCTCGAGATACGCCACCAGCTTAGGGTACCGTTTCCGTCGTTGGAGAGTGCTCCTTTTGATGGGAGCCGATATTTTTGGTATATATCTTCGTTGTTTGTACGCTTTGTACATATGGTCATTTGGGTACGGCGGGGCCCGTCCCGTCTTCTCGATTCTCGTTACGTACGTTAGAGGCCCGTAGACATGTTTGTGTGTTGTGGGTTGTCACTGTCTTTGGTAAGTAAGTACGAGTCTGTGAATTGAGTAAATCTGCTTATTATGATAGCCCTAACGGCTTCTGTACAGGTTTAAGTATGTATATATGCATATGTATGTTCGTGCGATTCATTTTATATCTGTATGAATTTATGTATATTTAAACAGAATTAGCTGTTTAGTATGCCAGATCGGTCAGGTAGGTACGTATGGGTGTCCAGATAGGACACTAGTCGCGGCCACGGGGTTTGGGTCATGACAGGTTCCTTCTGTTCATGGGTCCAACTCTATGTATAAAGTTATTCATGCATTACATTCATTCATATATATGTATATTGCCCCGTGACCAGAAGGCGTTAGATACGCAAGTATTATATGCATATGGCGTATGGGAAAATGGATAGGCGTTATATACACATTACCACCTGATCAGCTGGTGCACTATGATGATGATATAAGGATCGGGCTGCACGTACCGCAACAATGTATATGATGATGGCCGCAGAGAGGCCGATATGCTATGAGAAAAGAGACAGGCGTTATATATGCACATATATCAGGCGTTATATACGCACACATATATAGATGTATGACCTTCATTGATAGGCATGAGCATGCATATTATGTGCCCACAGTGGCATTGTCAGTTACACAGATTTATGCAGATACTAGTTCATACAAGTACATGCAGATAGTCATTTCAGCTTATGAGTTTCAGATATCATTTATGATGATTATTCATACGTTGCTCTTATGCTTTACATGCTCAGTACATTATCCGTACTGACTCCCCGTTGCTCGAGGGGCTGCGTTCATGCTCGCAGGTACAGGTAGACAGACAGGTGGTCCAGCTCAATAGGACCTCTAGATCTAGCAGTGGTCAATGCGCTCCATTTGATCCGGGGCCGCAGTCAGTATTGGTATGCTACCTTTTTGAGATGTGTATTGATGCAAGCCCACTTGCCTCAAGGCCATTTACAAAGAGCCAAGCCCGGGAACTACAACACTTGCAAAGCCTATTCATGAAGCGGGAGGCTCTCGAGTATATTTTTGATGAGCACCTTGGATCCCAAGTCCATTTGTTGATGAAGATTGCTTGGGGAGAAGAAGAGGAAATGGGAAATTACCACAATGGCTAAAAGATGAAGAGTTGGCTATTCTTGCAAAGGAGATTTCAAGATTTTGAAGAAAGAAGAATAGCCAAACAAGGCCCTTATTTCATTAAGGGTGTTTATGTCATTTTGCTTTTTTTTTATTTCTAGCATAGTATAAATAGTTCTCTTCTTCTTGATGGAAGACTTAGACTATTTTGATGATTATTACTTGATATTTGGATATTGTAACTCTTGAGAGTT
This sequence comes from Lycium ferocissimum, assembly GCF_029784015.1. Lineage (NCBI taxonomy): Eukaryota > Viridiplantae > Streptophyta > Magnoliopsida > Solanales > Solanaceae > Lycium > Lycium ferocissimum. The sequence goes on along the minus strand of NC_081347.1, from coordinate 39,194,243 downwards.
TGAGTGATTGTTAGCCTTGGATTGGGTGTTTGTTGAGAGGATAGGTTATTAGGGATTCTAATCCCTCTTGGTCATCCCTAAGAATTTGGTTGCTTCTTATTCTTAAATTTAGAGGTCTTAGTTTTCTATAACTTTGGTTGCTAAATTGAGTCTAAGTTGTGTCAAATTATCTATCTCTTTAATTCTTGCATTTTCTTGTTATTTTCGTTTTGATTATTGTATCAATTGGTATCAGAGCTTAGAATAGATTTGTTCTACCAAATCTAGCCTAGGGTTTGTTGCTAATATTAAAAAAAAAAAAAAAAATCTGAAAATTTTCCACCAAAAAACCCCAAAAATTTTGTGTTTGTTTTGTTGTTTTGTTATTAGATTCTTGTTCCTTAGTACGTTAGGGTTTCAAATCTTCAAATTTCGTGTCATTCGGGTCAATATTGAAGAATCTACCATTGTTGAGCTTTGAAGCTTTGAAAATTCAAAAGTGGGTTTGGTGATTGAGTTGAAATTGAGGCAAATTGAATATTGGGCTTTGTTCTCTAAGTGATAAGGAGCCTAAATCTGAAATTTGGAGCAAAAACGAGTTGATTTGGTCCTAGATTGTATTTGGGTGTTCTTGGTGTTCTTAAGAACATTCATATCTTCATAGTGGAGAAGAAGACCAAAGAAGAGGGTTTGATCCAAAGGTTTTTCCAAGGACAAGTGGAAAGTTGTTTGTTGGGCCAAAAAGGGCAAGCCCTAGGTTGTGTGGGGCCCAAGACGTCATCAGATCCAAGAAAATTCGGCTTAAATTTCGAGGAACACGAGTTCGATACGAAATCACTGAAGCCACTATACGGTCCCACATACGGACCGTATATATTTTACGAATAATTTGGTCCGTATAATTGAAGGCCCAAAAGGTTACATTCTGTAAGTGATTTACGGTGGGAAAATACGGACCTTAAAAATTTTACGGCCCGTAGATTTTGGTCCGTGAATTTGGTACCAAAATTTTGAGTTTCTGTCCCTATTCTACGGACACCTTTTACGGTCCGTGAATTATATACGGACCATATAAATCCCACAACCTAATCCGTGAATTTGAGGTACATTTTCAATTCCAAATTTCATTTCATTCCACTTTCATTTCTCAAAAAATTTCTAGATCCTTAGTTGTTGGTTTTGTATCCCTAGTCCTTTGGTAGGAAAAAAAAAAAAAAAAAAAAAAAGAGTATAGAAATTTAAAAATTTCCGTTATTTCAAATTGATACCTTGGATCAATTGGGGCCTCACGGTCGTGTTTTCAAGATTTCACCTACCCGGGCCCGAAATTTTAATTATTTTCCCGATTTTTGCATTCCATTTTCTTGTGTCTCTCAACTAGTAAACAATTAGTAGTTGTTCCTGCTTGTGTTTGCTAGTTCTTGTGTCCGCATTTCTTTCGTGCTTTTCTTCGCTTTTGCTTCGTTGTTAATTTCTTGGTTCAAGTCCGTTAAATTGAATTGAGTCGTCCGTCTTTCTTAGTCTAACAAGAATCTATTCCGACCAAGAGTAGAATTTGAACCCTTGTGACTAGTCGACGTTAACAAGCACGCAATCTTTGGTGGAAGCAATTTGTGAGGCAATTAAAGGTGCGCATACTTGAGCGATTGTGAGTTGATTTTACTAATCTAACGTGTTTGCTTGTTTTGTTGAGTGTCTTTAATAGGTACCATGGCTACGGAGGATGAAACACAATTCCCCGGGAACTCACACTAGGTTAATGTAATGAGGGCCTTGCAAGCCTTGAACGATAAGGTTGGTAGTATGGATGGTCGAATGGAAAACTTGGGAATTAGGGTTGAAGCAATTGAAGGAGGTAGTAGGGAGGTATCGTATTCGCCCCGAGTGCAATACCAAGGAGGCCCAAGTAGAGCTACTCGAAGCACTTCACTTACATTGTCACCCGGCACCTTCCATCATCTATATAACCCCACTCCCCAAAACACGACTCTCACCCCACCAAACAACATCCCCATAGGCCAACGAAACAACCCACCTCCACAAGATCAAACTCTAAATGATCCACACCCAAATGCACCAATCCCACCCCAACACCATCCAAACATCCAACAACCAAATGATGATGAGATAGAAGAAGCTATACTCGAGCACGAACGATATGGTGATCAAGGTTGGAGGCCACGAGGGCAAGTACAAGGAGGGTATCGAGGAAGAGGTGGAAGGCACGATCCTAACCCTCACATGGGAGAGGCAAAGAGGGTACCAAGCTCATGAAGGGTACCAAGGTCGAGACCATCGAGGTTATGATGATGATGGAGATTTGAATGGAAACCATGGTTATGGGGGAGGGCGAGACACGAGTCTCAATTCTATCAAGGTTACTCTCCCAATCTTCAAAGGAGGAAGTGACCCCGATGCATTTCTTGATTGGGTGATGCATTGTGATAGAATCTTCTTGACGAATGACATGTCCGAGGTGAAAAAGGCATCTTATGCCATTGCTCAATTCGAAGGGTATGCCTCCACATGGTGGGAAACTCAAGTGAAGGCGAGAAGAATTATTGGTCTTCCTCCCACACCTACTTGGGATGAATTAAAGAACGCCATGCGGCGTAAGTATGTCACCGAACGCTACAAGCAAGAACAACTCAAGAAGGTGTATACTCTAAGGCAAAGCAAAAGGAGTGTGGAAGAATACTATGATGAGTTCCAAATTGTGAAGATGAGAATCGACTTTGACGAGGATGAGCTAAATGGTATGACTCGGTTCCGAGCGGGTTAAATGGTGAGATTGTCTCACAAATGAGACTCCACAACTATGGGAGCATTGAGGAAACCCTTCAAGCGGCTATTGAAATAGAGGAGGGTCTCAAGGAAGACAAAATCAATAAGTCAAGGGGCTATGTGAGTTCATGGAACAATAACAAAGAAGGAGGAACTTTTTCCTCAAATTGGCCAAAGAGTAAGGGCACTATGCAAGAAACCAAGAACCCCTTTGAAAAGAACGCTCAAATTGAAAAGCAATGTGATAAACAACCTCCAAAGTTCGCCCCAAAGGAAGGAGGTACGAAGACTCCCTCCCATCCAATGTTTTAAATGTCATGGCTTTGGTCATAGAGCAAGTGAGTGCCCTAATCGACGAGCCTTTATTTTGCGAGACACTTGTGATGATGATAAGGGAGAATGTGAGGAAAGAGATGATGAGGGTAATCACGAGGATGATGAACTTGGGAGTAATGAAGAACGAGATGATGGTGATATCACCGTCCCACTTTACTTGGCAAGAAAGGTGTTAACATGTGCGAACGTGCCTCAAGAAGGGGAGCTTACCATACCACATTGGGTAGACCCTTTTGTAGGTTCCCCAAGAAAAGAATTGCTAAAGGAGTCCTCATGTGAAGAACTTCCAAACTTGGAGGAAAGAAGTGAGCCCATGGAAGAAGATCTTTGCCTTGAGCATCAAGGTAAGTTATTTATCCCTAATACTTCAAGTGTTCATGCTGTTATTAATGAAAGTGATCATACACTAGTTGATCCTTTTGATGACCGAATTGAATCTTCTTGCAAGATTAATTTGTGTCCATCTAGTGTTGACATGTGTGAAGAGAATGGTAATATTGTTGAGACCTTGAATGTGGATGGTGGCTTGTCTTTGTGTAATCTTAATAATTCGTCTTCTTGCATTATTAACCAAAGTGAATGTAGTTGTCTTGTTTCCTTTTCTTGTAAAGGCATGAATTCTAGTGGTACAAGTAACTTTGAGTTGAGTTTGAAGAATGCAAGTGCAATGTCATGTGTTGGCGAGAGAAGAAAGAGTAATTATCTTGAAAGGAAAGATAGCATGATAAAATTTCATTCTTTGTTCTATTTCATGAATGCCGTTAAAAACATAGGATGTGATAACTATTCCCTAGTTGATGTGGACCTTTCTCTCTTGAAAAACGATGATCCTTTGGTTGAGGAAGAATTTGATTTGCTCGATTATGTGCGAAACCCAACTAAAGATTACTCTTGCAATATTGGCCTTGATAGTGAGTCCTTGTATGATTCTCCTCCCATGTATGACGATGATATTCATGCTTGGTTTTATTCAAATGATCCATTCCCCAATGAGAACGTTAGTGAGGAAGATTATATTCATGCGAGAGTGTAGTTTCATCCTTGAGTAACCCTATGTCAATTGATAAGCTCCTCGACTTCGATGTTGAGAGTGATCTCAATGATAGCTATGTTGATGATATTGCTTTGGTAGATACTTTTCTTGCTAAATTGTTTGCATGTGAAGTCTCTTATGATGGCCAAAGGGCATATGTGTCCAATGTGGATTTTACTATTGAGTTTGAGCTAAGAGACACTTTCCTATACTACTTGTTTGCTTATGATGATTGTCATTGTGGGGTGATCCTTGCGGATCTCTCTAGTACTAATGAATTTTGTAGTGGAGGCATGTTGTCTTCTTGTTGGATGTGTGTAGGTAACCCCTTAAATTTGAGGACAAATTCTCTTCAAGATGGGGAGAATGATGCAAGCCCACTTGCCTCAAGGCCATTTACAAGGAGCCAAGCCCGGAACTACAACACTTGCAAAGCCTATTCATGAAGCGGGAGGCTCTTGAGTATATTTTTGATGAGCACCTTGGATCCCAAGTCCATTTGTTGATGAAGATTGCTTGGGGAGAAGAAGAGGAAATGGGAAATTACCACAATGGCTAAAAGATGAAGAGTTGGCTATTCTTGCAAAGGAGATTTCAAGATTTTGAAGAAAGAAGAATAGCCAAACAAGGCCCTTGTTTCATTAAGGGTGTTTATGTCATTTTGCTTTCTTTTATTTCTAGCATAGTATAAATAGTTCTCTTCTTCTTCATGGAAGACTTAGACTATTTTGATGATTATTACTTGATATTTGGATATTGTAACTCTTGAGAGTTTGAGTGATTGTTAGCCTTGGATTGGGTGTTTGTTGAGAGGATAGGTTATTAGGGATTCTAATCCCTCTTGGTCATCCTAAGAATTTGGTTGCTTCTTATTCTTAAATTTAGAGGTCTTAGTTTTCTATAACTTTGGTTGCTAAAGTGAGTCTAAGTTGTGTCAAATTATCTATCTCTTTTAATTCTTGCATTTTCTTGTTATTTTCGTTTTGATTATTGTATCATGTATGCACATGGGTATGATGGGGCCCTATCCCGTCCTTTCTATAGCTTTCATTCCAGTAGAGGTCTGTAGACAGTTGTATGTATTAGCCAGATGATGTAGCCTTATCAGCTGCCATTCTTTTGTGTACAGTATATGTAGCGGCCTAGCTGGCATGCACTGTTCTTCAGTATGTAAGTGTATATACAGATTGTACAGAGTCTTGATATTTCCCTTTTATGAGATCAGTTCATGCCATTTATGGGTCCTTGATGCTCAGTATGTTTCAGATTACATGTTTAGGGGTGTTTGGTCGCTAGAGGTCAGACACTCGTCACGACTCATCGGATTGGGTCGTGACAATTAGGAAAAAGGGAAATCTTATAACTTAGCTCTATCACACGATCTATGAAGAAGAAGGGCGGTCATTGTGCTTAAATGCTGCGCAACCCTTTGTTTATAAGTGTGGCGCGCTTCACACTTATAAACAAGGCTCTATTGGACACGGCTCGTAAATACACCCTAGGACGGAGCTGCTTTGATACCACTTTTGTTACGACCCAATGAATGGGCCATGACGGGTACCCGGAGTTGACTACCGAGCACCACTTATCATACAAACCATCATACCCAACCTGAAAATACGTCATCTCAACATAAGCTTATCATGAAACGAACTTTGAATATTTCCCCAAACATAAATGTACATGAGCCCACTGGGCTACAAAATGATATACAAAATTTACACTGAAGAGGTCTCATGACATCTACGACCCACACATAGTATCTACAAGCCTCTAACTGGAGTGCGGAAGTCATAAGGACGGGACAGGACCCCGCCATGCCCCAAATATGTGCACAAAAGAATATACCAAGAAATGGAACTCCGGAGTAGTGGAGTGCTCCTGCAAATTTGCTGAGTAAGCTCCTGAGCGTCTGCGCCGTCTCTCGGTCTACCTGTGGGCATGAACACAACGTCCATAAAAGAAAAAGGACGTCAGTATGAACAATGTACTGAGTACGTAAGGCATGCATATCAAACCTAATGAAGAGATGGAAGAACATAACATGAAGGGATAACTTGTAACTGATTGTCTCTTAAGGTGGAGTCATGCATGCTAACTTTCATAATAAACAACATCATATCATGTATACATATATAAATTGCCCGTCCATATAGGTACGGTGTAATCATTATTAGCCAGCGTCCGGGGTAAACATCTCAAGCCGCCCACTAGTGATGTCTGCCTGGCCATATAGGCACGGTGTAATCATCATCATAGTGTCACGACCCAACCGGAGGGCCATGACGGGTACCCAGTGCTAACCCACCCGGGCACCTCTTAACGTACATACACATTTACATCTAGGTGAGCCACATAGCTAAATCATATTTTCCATCCATCAATCATACTAATCCCATTGGGCAACAATACATTTATATCATCATTAGCAGCTATACCCATGTCAAGGTACATAAGCCGACGAGGCTAACAAAATGATATCCAAAATATAGGCCGACAAGGCCAAATACATCTAACCATACACACATGTCTATGAGCCTCTAAGGAGAGTATGTCACATCATATAGGCGGGACAGGACCCCGCCATGCCCATAATTATGTACACAAAAGAATAAATACCAAAAGCTGTAGCTCCGAATGAAATGGAGCTCCGGTATGTAGTCCCTGAGTAATAAAGCTATGGATCGAGCTCTGTCTCCCCGGCCACCGCGGCATGACGCAGTTGTCCACAAACAAAAGGACGCGCACGAAGAATGTACCGAGTATGTAAAGCATGATCAACATCATTATGAAATCATAATAGACAACATAAGAAATAGCATAGGATGGGAGATAGTAGTATCATCGTCATAAACACTTACTTGCTTTTCATAGGGACTTTCCATTTCTAATGCGTGATTGTGTACATACATCCATATCCGTACCCGTATTCATATCCGTACTCATTTACACGTTCATACCCATATTCTTATTCATAGCATATTCGTATTTATATTCATATCATATACTTATCCATATCATGTATATAGCATATACATAGCATACCTGACCACGAAGGTTCAGTGTTTCACATACCCGGCCATGGCAAGGCTCGGTGAGTATACATACCTGGCCCTACCAAGGCTTAGGGTTATCCGTACCCAATATATATATATAGGTATATATATATATATACATATATATACATTCTACCCGGCCATGTAAGCTCGGGGTTTCATAATAGCCATACATAGGCACATATACATAGAAAATCATAAGCATCTTTAGCATCATTACTATCGTCGTTCATTACATCTATCTCTAGAGGATTACTCATCATAGGAGGAACTTAGTACAATCGTAACATATCGAGGATCATGAGCTTAGTAGCTCTTAAAGATAGAATCATTTGGAGGACATCATAGGCTTATAGAAGAATTGATATTTGGCCAAAGAACCATGCATGCCTTATGAAAGAAGGGTTAGCCTTACATACCTTTCCGTTCAACTATTCTATCACTTGCACGTTCTCCTTCAATGCTCATGTTTCTACCTTCATTAGAGTTATACTATCATTAGAAAATCGATAGCTTAGCATACATGACTAAAGCTAGATAAAATTGGACAGCATCTCCTTTATTCATACAACTTCCTCCATATCATATATCAACTCCCAAACATCAATAATAACATTCACAACATCATAACAATGGTCTTTATTCACCTACATTATCCTTACTTCTCAATTCACTTCCAATCATCCATATCCATGGTCATAGCACACTATTTTTTTTTTGGTAACAAATCATAGCACACTATTACATTCACTCATATACAATGTTTATCCCATGTTCTCAATATCATTTATAACATGATTATAATCATAACATATCAAGAATCATTACTCAACCCAAACTATTACTTAAAAATGACACTATTCCCACATTCAAGACCCATTTTCTATATCCTTCTACAATCCAAGTGTTTCAACTTCTCAATACCTTAAACAACATGGAAATACCATAAAGATTATCTTAGATAGTGTAGGAATGAACCTTGAGTGGAAATACTTCACTTGAACCAAAACCCTAGATCACCTCCAATGGAATCTTTGTAGTCCTCTAACCCTTGGAAGCTTTCTAACACATAAACACTTGATTCTAGCCTTTTGATATTTATGTTCTCTTGGACTTGAGTGGAATGTGCTTAGAGAAGGGTTTTGAGCTCTCAATACTTGTAGAAGATGAAAAATGAAGTAAAAGAACCCAAGGCATCTATTTATACAAAAACTAAAAATCAGCCCGTCGGGTACTATACAGACATTTATACGGTCCGTACAATATTGTACGGCCCGTATAAGTGGCCGTGGTTCACCAACCAGAAAATCATCACCCTGCTGGGAGTTATACGGACCCCTTATACAGACCGTATAAAGTTATACGGACCGTATAAGTGGTCGTATAACTCCATTTCTCTGAAATGGATTTCCGTCGCTTCATTCGATCTCCAATCCTTATGGAACCTTCTTAACACTTGTTTAGCACCTCATTAATAATCTAAGGGATGTTATAACTCTTCTTCAAAGCATCATTAAATCATCATTAACTTGTTATGCGTAAATCTCTTCCGATACTTAACGTATACCTTGCCTTTTCTTTGCAACTTTCTTCTCTTACCTCGAATGTCTTTGAAATCTCAATTAGGGTCATCAAATGCTATTTCTCACTTATCGAAACATCGTATACTTCTTGCCCTTCGTTAGTCCATTCACTGTGCATCAACGGGGAATTTTTCGAGGTGTAACATTCTTCCCCCCTTAAGAACATTCGTCCTCGAATGTTAAGATCTCGGGGATTCTATAAAAATTTTGCCAGAGTTTTCCCTATAATATGGCACTACCATCCTGTCTGTGACCCCATAATAACAATGCCTCACGTGGCCACAACATAATAGCAATATATTTTGGCCACACACGACCTAAATGCATAAAAAGGAAAACATACATACCTTCATGATCTTGATGCCTCATCTCGGATCTCTTCCGGGGGCTGAAATAAGTGCGGGTACTTGGATTTCATAATTTCTTCTGCTTCCCATGTCATCTCCTCTCGGTTATTATTTCTCCACAAAACCTTAACTGAGGCCACTTCTTTGTTTCTAAGCCTCCGTACTTGCCTATCTAATATGGCAATGGGTACCTCTTCGTAAGTCAACTTTTCTGTCATTTGAACATCATTTACTAGCACGATCCTAGTAGGATCTCCAACACATTTACGAAGCATCGAGACATGAAAAACTGGGTGAACTGGCTCCAGTTCAGGAGTCAGATCTAATTCGTAAGCCACTTTGCCTACCTTGCGCACAATCTCATAAGGCCCAATGTACCGGGGACTAAGCTTCCCCTTTTTGCCAAATCTCTAACGCCCTTCATTGGCGACACCTTTAGGAATACCCAATCTTTAACTTGGAACTCTAAGTCCCTTCGACGATTATCTGCATAGGACTTTTGACAACTTTAGGCTGCTAATAACCGATCTTGTATGAGCTTAACTTTCTCTATGGCTTAACGGGACCAAGTCTGGCCCTATCAATTTAGTCTCTCTGCTTCAAACCACCCAATTGGGGATCTACACTTTCGCCCATATAAAGCCTCATACGGTGCCATTTGGATGCTAGAATGATAACTATTGTTATAAGCAAATTCAATGAGTGGTAAGTGATCATCCCAATTCCCTCCAAAATCTAACATACATGCCCGTAACATATCCTCAAGAGTCTGAATGGTACATTCAGCTTGTCCATCAGTCTGCGGGTGAAAGGCCACGCTAAGGCTCACTTGAGTCCCCTAACCCTCTTGGAAGGACTTCCAAAAATTAGCTGTAAACTGAGTGCCTCTATCAGAGATGATAGATATTGGAACACCGTGAAGCCGCACTATCTCTTTAACATAAAACTTTGCATAATCTTCTGCCACATATGTCGTTCTGACTGGTAAAAAATGAGTGAGTCTATCCACAATCACCCATATAGAATCATACTTACGTCGAGAACGGGGTAAGCCTGTAATGAAGTCCATGTTAATTACTTCCCACTTCCAAGTTGGAATTTCTATAGCTTGCGACAATCCGCCCGGCTTTTGGTGCTCGATTTTTACTTGTTGACAATTGGGACATTGAGCTAAAAATTCCGCTATATCTTTCTTCATCCCATTCCACCAATATATAGACTTAAGATCATGATACCTTTCGTTGCTCCGGGGTGGACAAAATAACGGGAGCAATGGGTTTCTCTCAATATTTGGTGGCGTAATCCTGCAACATCAGGAACACATAGCCTGCCTCGGCATCGGAGAACTCCATCTCCAGAAATCTCAAATGATGACTTCTCCTTCTGAGGGAGTGTATCTCTGTAATGCATTAGCATGGGATCTTCGTATTGTCGCTCTTTCACTTCCATTACTAGCGACGAGGCTGCTGAATTCTGAATGGTAGTTCCCCTGCTACTTGAACTCCTAGGCTAGCTAACTGTTGGAGCTCACGAGCCATTTCTCTCTTCTCAGGTTGTACGTCACACAAACTTCCCATAGATCTACGGCTAAGAGCATCAGCCACAACATTTGCCTTTCTGGGATGATACAGAATATCGACATCATAATATTTTAGCAATTCCAACCATCGTCGTTGCTGCAAATTCAACTCTTTCTGTTTGAAGATATACTGAAGGCTCTTATGATCTATGTAAATATCCACATGAACACCATACAAGTAATGTCTCCACATCTTTAATGCATGAATCACTGCAGCCAATTCAAGGTCATGGGTTGGATAATTTTTCTCATGTTTTCGTAATTGCCTTGAAGCATACACAAATTGCCTTGAAGCATACGCAATCACCTTACCATGTTGCATCAACACACAGCCTAGCCCAATGCCTGAAGCATCGCAATAAACAACGAACCTTCCAATCCCTCCGAAATGCCAGGATTGGTGCGAAGTCAATCTATCCTTTAGCTCTTGGAAACCACGTTCACAAGCATCTCCGTCCATTGAAACTTTGTCGATTTCCCTTCGGGCCGCCTTTTGTGAGTGGTGTAGAAATAGAATAAAACCCTCAACAAATCTCCCGTAATAACCGCTAAGCCCGTAAAGCTACGAAGCTCCGTAGAGCAAGGGGCCTCGGCCAAGTCTTCACGGCCTCAATCTTTTGGCTATCTACCCGAATACCATCGGCTGAAACAATGTGCCCCAAAAGTGTCACTGAGTTCAACCAAAACTTACACTTAGAAAATTTTGCAAACAACTCTCGAGTTTGAAGAACTCTAAGGACAGTACGCAAATGATCCACATGTTCTGTCTCGGATCTAGAATACACCAAGATGTCATCGATGAATACAATCACAAATAGATCTAGGAAGGGGCTGAACATATTGTTCATCAAATTTATAAACACTGCCGGTGCATTAGTTAGCCCAAATGACATCACCCGGAACTCAAAATGGCTATATCTTGTTCTGAAGGCTGTCTTAGGGATATCTTTCTCCCTAACTCTCACTTGATGATACCCGGACCTCAAATCTATCTTTGAAAACCATTTGGCGCCTTGTAATTGGTCAAATAAGTCATCAATCCTCGGAAGAGGATATTTATTCTTAATCGTCACCTTATTCAATTGCCGATAGTCAATGCACATACGCAAGGAGCCATCTTTCTTTTGGACAAACACGGGTGTTCTCACGGGGATGAACTAAAGCCCGATAAAGCCTTTCTCAAGCAAGTCTTTCAATTGCTCCTTCAACTCTTTTCATCGCGGGAGCCATTCTATAAGGAGGAATAGATATAGGCTTGGTGTCCGGCAGACATCAATAGCAAAATCAATCTCCCACTGGGAGTGAGGTTCGGAAGGTCTTCCGGGAACACATCCGGAAACTCATTTACTACGGGAACTGACTGGAGAGTTGGCAGTTCAGGTTCTACATCTTGAACCCGAACTAGATGATAAATATAATCTTTTGTGATCAATTCCTTGCCTTAAGATAGGAAATAAACCTACCTTTTGGTGACGCAGTATTTCCTTTCCATTCTAGAACTGGTTGTCCCGGAAATTGGAAACGAACCATTTTCATTCTACAATCAACATTGGCATAGCAAGAAGCCAACCAATCCATGCCCATATAACATCAAAATCCACCATTTCTAACTCATGCAAGTCAATCATAGTACGACGGTCACAAACCACAACTATGTAGTTTCTATATACCCGGCTAGCTATTACCGATTCACCAACGGGTGTAGACACCTCAAAAGGTTTGATCGACTCCGGTTTGACTCTAAACCGACCCGCAATATATGGAGTAACATATGAAAATGTGGAGCCCGGATCTATCAAAGCATATACATCATGAGAAAATACCGATAATATACCTATGACAACATCAGGAGAAGACTCAAGATCTTGGCGTCTAGCCAAAGCATAAATACGGTGTTGAGGACCGCTAGAACTGGGGACTCTCCCTCTGCCTATACCATGGCCGACCTGGGCGCATGGAACCCGGCCCCATAGGGCGTATAGATGATGAAGATAAATTTGCCGCCGAACCTGAAGGCTGGGTCCTACCTCTACCACTAACTGAGGGGCAATCACGCATAATATGGCTTGGCTGACCACATGAATAGCAAACCTCTGAACCCAATCGGCACTGACCCCAATGTAACTTCCCACACTGGGAACATCATGGTATGGGTAGCCTTGCCTAACCCGAATCACCCCTGAACTGAGAACCGGAAAAACTCTGACTCGGCCCGAATTGAGTAGACCTATAAATCTCTGGCCTGAAAATCGTGGAGGTGCACTAATCATAGAATGGCCTAAATGCCTCGAAAACGGTTGTCTGTGCCCGCCCCTATACTCACTCATCGGACCCGAATATCTAGCCCTCATCATGCTCACACTCACTCTTTGTTGTTGTAGGCTTTCTTCTAAATTTTGAGCATGGGCTTGAATGCATGAAATATCCATGTTATCCTGAAGAGACGCAGTCAAGCACCTATCCATCAAATGTGGCCCCAGGCCTCTCACAAATCGGTGCACTCGGTCACCCATATCCGCTACCATGGTCGAAGCATACCTAGCCAAAAAATTAAAGCAGAGACTATACTCTAAGGCACTCATGCTTCCTTGCCTCAAATTCAAGAACTTATCGGCTCTAGCTCGCCAAACTTCTGAAGGCAAATAATGTCGAAGGAAGGCATCTACAAATTCTTGCCATACCGGGAGAGGTGCATTGGCTCCCCGTGAAGCCATCCAAACCGTGTACCAATGAACCTCAACGTCCCTCAGTCTATAGGATGCTAACTCCATTGATTCGGTGTCCGAAGCATGTATCAACCGAAGTGTCCTCAACATACCATCAATAAAGTTCTGAGGGTCCTCATTCGGCTTTGATCCAAAGAAATTTGGAGGGTTCAAGCTAATAAAATCACGGACCCTTGCACAACAGCCCGGTCACCTTGCCCTGTACTTTGCCGCTGAGTCTGGGCGGCAACCAATTAAGTAAGCAAATGAATGGCCTCTTTTACATCTTGGCTCCAAGCATCCGTGGAGGAACTGGAGGTGCCGGAAGGCCGAGGCTCCTCACCTCTTTAGAAATAGGTACTGAATGGGAGGACTGAGATTGAGCCGCATTCTGGGACTCACTTTCCTCCATAACCATTGGCGGTGCTCTTTCGCCACCGCTTTTCTCGTCTTTTGCCTTTTGGGCTGCCGTAGCCTTTCTCTTTACAGGCATCTCTGAAATACATAACACACGATTACGGAAAAAGAAGTTCTTATGTCATAGCTCTATCTCATGATCTTATGAAGAAAGAAGGTCATTCATTCCTAAAATGCCCGAAGCCTCTTGTTTATGAGTATGGCGCGCAACACACCCATAACCAAGACTCTACTGGAAACGGCTCGTAGACACACTCTAGGACAAGAATCGGTTCGATACCTCTTTGTCACGACCCAACCGAGGGCCATGTGTGGTACCGGTGCTAACCACCCGGCACCTCTTAACGTACATACACATTTACATCTAGGTAAGTCACATAGCTAAATCATACTTTCCATCCATCAATCATACTAATCCCATTGGGTAACAATACATTTATATCATCATTAGCAACTATACCCATATCAAGGTACATAAGCCGATGAGGCTAACAAAATGATATCCAAAATATAGGCGACAAAGCCAAATACATCTAACCATATACACATGTCTACGAGCCTCTAAGGAAGTATGTCATATCATATAGGCGGGACAGGACCCCGCCATGCCCATAATTATGTACACAAAAGAATAAACACCAAAAGCTGTAGCTCTGAATGAAATGGAGCTCCGCTATGTAGTCCTTGAGTAATAAAGCTATGGATCAAACCTGTCTCCCTGGCCACCTGCGGGCATAACGCAGCGTCCACAAACAAAAGGACGTTAGTACTGTCACGACCCAACCCCGTGGGCCGTGACTAGTGCCCGAGTTGGGCACCCAAACGCATTTATCAAATCCGAATAACACACAGATAGTTTATACAGACACAATTATCAAACGCTGTCTCGTATTATATCAAACTCGTCTAGTACACATCTCAAACACAACCATATATATACATCGAAGCCAACAAGGCTATCATATGGCGCAAACGTTCAAAAACATATACAAATGCAAGCCGACAAGGTCGCTACGCGCGTAACGGGATCGCCCGGAACATATAGCATACAAACACACTCGTACGTAATGGGCATAACCCACATACACACGTCTACGCCTCTCAAATGCACCAACCGTAATCATATGACGGGACGGGGCCCCGCCGTACCCCCCCGAACAAACAAATACATATGCAAAAAGCCGAACGAATATATACCAAAATGTGGGCTCCTGGAACAAAAGTGGGAGCACTCCAAAGCAGTAAAGGGTGTCCTAGACCGGCGGATCACCGAACTATGCGTCCGTACTTCGCGGTGATGAAACGTACCCCCTATGGGGCCGCATTTAAATATGTACCGAGTATCCTGAAGTAGTAAGATGCTATAAACAAACCGAGTCATAATCGAAACGTAAGTACGAGAAAGTAAATGCATTTCAAAATATCAAAATGTTTACTTTCAAAATACAAATCATGCATAGGGCATGTAAAATATGGACTCCCCGCCGTCGATGGCGCCATAACACAAGATAACACCGTAAAGTTTCAAATCTCCGTATCCCCGTCACACATCATAACACAAGATAACGCCATACACAACAGAACACAAATATAAGCGGAACCCGGCCTCGAGCTTAGGGCTCGGTGAACCATAAACACAAGATAACACCGGAGTATAACAAAGTGCGCACGACAACAACCGGCCCGGACTCGGCGAAAAGATACAAAATGCACGAGCAGAGTCGTGAGTAACCGTATGTATAAAATCATTATCATAGACTTAAAAGATAAGTAAAATGACCATACTTGGAAATCGGAATAGTAGTCAAACCAAATTCTTTCAAAAGTCATCGGGATTACAAAAAAGAGTCGCGGGACCACGGACGGTGTCGACCGAGCCGGGCCCGCCTATGAAAAACATACTCATCATACGCCATACAACCTCTTACGAACATATCAAGGCAATCCGAGCCTTTCTGTGAAAGATACGAGCGTTCGTAGTTACGGAATTCTTTAAAAATGAAACTTTTTATGCAAAATTTGAAAATCAAATATTCCAAAGACATAAAGGCCAATATTTCATCATATCAGACATACGAATTCCAAGAAACGAATAAGAGTCATAAACATGCTCGGACTGCGAGAATAGAATTTTCTCGAGGCTCGTGTCATAGCCTATTTGTAACCAAGGCATGCCAAAAGAAGAAAGGGTTGAGCTTTACATACCTCGAACGCTCTCAAAGCTACTCCAAACTCAAGCTAATCTCAACCTACGTCTCGGGCTGCCCAAGGTCTACAAATACGTCATAATATGCCAAACATTAGCTATAGACGTTTAGGCAATTAATTCCAAACTAACATTTATTTCTACGTAAAATGGGCAAGATTTCCGTAAATAGGGCCAACCCCGAGAATTTAACAGCCAAATCAACAACAACAACAACAACAACCAACCTAGCAACATCAATAATCAATCCGAAAAGCAATATAACATTAGTAACCCCCTTTTACATCATTCAACAACATTCATAATATTCCATCCGACGGCTTACCTTCAAGCCAACATCAACGCTTATACATTCAAATACCAACCCGAACCCATACCAACAATATTCAAGGACATTTTAAACAATTCATACAACATTTCCAACAATCCAACAATTGCTCCAATTTACCCGAAAACAGCCCCAAACCCGAGAACCTCAACTATAACACACTTCCGACTTTCGAATCATGATTTGCATCAACAATCT
This sequence comes from Lycium ferocissimum, assembly GCF_029784015.1. Lineage (NCBI taxonomy): Eukaryota > Viridiplantae > Streptophyta > Magnoliopsida > Solanales > Solanaceae > Lycium > Lycium ferocissimum. The sequence goes on along the minus strand of NC_081347.1, from coordinate 39,177,692 downwards.
ACACTATAACGATGTCATTCTCATAAATATACAAATTACATCAAATGCACAATAACCTTCCAATCAGCCCATACAATTACAACATCAATCTTGAGTCATTAAACTCTCATTTCCAACATAGAATCCACATAACAACAACAACTAAAACACTAGGCAATATTAATTCATTCTTTGCCACACTACATGACCCATATTCGGCCAACACTACACAAGCACATATTGATGATTCTCATTCTTTTCTTCACACCACACAACTAAACATGCTACACAAAATCATTTCATCATCCCAACACAACACACACACTTACACGACCAAACCTCATACACACGGCCTCAACTCCAACATACTATATTTCATGAATTTCATCCATTTTAACATACTACAACATGCATACACCATTCATAACACATAAAACATGATTAAATCTTACCTTTCTTCCTTCAACTTCACAACTAGCTAGGGTTAGCTAGGATGAAAACTAGCGGTTTGATCGCTCCAACAACACTTCCACACTACTTAGGGACCTCCAATTAGTGGATTTGCATCAAATAAATATTTTTGGGATGGCTACTTTTGGACTTGAAATTTAAGGTTCTTGGCCGAGAGCCTTGTTGATGTTGTTCTTCAACTTCTTATTTTTTTTTTTGCTAAGTATGGAATGAAGAAAGATGACTTAGTATTCATCTTTTGCATACTAATATAAGTCATACAAGTGTCCATGGCCCACACATGTGTTGGACCAATTAAATTTGTCCACAAAGTGTGTGGGCCACCTCCCACACCACACGGCCAAAGGGCCAAAAATTGCATGATTTGCAACTTCTAATTATATCACTTTTGGTCCCAAATTTTCCTAAATGTTCCATGCCAACAAATTCATGAACAACTTATGTCTCAAAATAAAATCGAAGGTCAAAAGTCTCGACTTTGCATCCCGGAATGGTTTTGTCCCTAACTTACCATAGTTAAACCGGATTGTCCCAATGTGCAAAAACACGGGATATAACAAGTACGAAAAATGTACTGAGTATGTAAAGCATGATCAACATCATTATGAAAGCATAATAGATAGCATAAGAAATAGCATAGGATGGGAGATAGTAGTATCATCGTCATAAACACTTGATTTTCATAGGGACTTTCCATTTCTAATGCGTGATTCTGTACATACATCCATATCCGTACTCGTATTCATATCCGTACTTATTTACGCGTTCATACCCATATTCATATTCATAGCATATTCGTATTCATATTCATATCGTATAAAAATATCCATATCATGTACATAGCATTTACATAGCATACCTGACCACGAAGGTTCGATGTTTCACATACCCGGCCATGGCAAGGCTCGGTGAGTATACATACCTGGGCCTACCAAGGCTCAGGGTTATCCGTACTCAATTGCAGTGGTGTGCGCGCATTACATATATATATTCTACCCGGCATATAAGCTCGGGGTTTCATAAGCATCTTTAGCATCATTACTATCGTCGTTCATTACATCTATCTCTAGAGGATTACTCATCATAGGAGGAATTTAGTACAATCGTAGCATATCGAGAATCATGAGCTTAGTAGCTCTTAAAGATAGAATCATTTGGAGGACATCATAGGCTTATAGAAGAATAGATTTTTAGCCAAAGAACCATGCCTTATGAAAGAAGGGTTAGCCTTACATACCTTTCCGTTCAACTCTATCACTTGCATGTTCTCCTTCAATGCTCACGTTTCTACCTTCATTAGAATTATACTATCATTAGAAAATTGATAGCTTAGCATACATGACTAAAGCTAGAGAAAATTGGACAACATATCCTTTATTCATACAACTTCCTCCATATCATATATCAACTCCCAAACATCAATAATAACATTCACAACATCATAACAATGGTCTTTATTCACCTATCCATGGTCATAGCACACTATTACATTCGCTCATATACAATGTTTATCCCATGTTATCAATATCATTTATAACATGACTATAATCATAACATATCAAGAATCGTTACTCAACCCAAACTATTACTCAAAAATGACACTATGCCCACATTCAAGACCCATTTTCTATATCCTTCTACAATTCAAGTGGTTCAACTTCGCAATACCTTAAACAACATGGAAATACCATAAAGCGTACCTTAGATGGTGTAGGAATGAACCTTGAGTGGAAATACTTCACTTGAACCAAAACCCTAGTTCACCTCCAATGGAATCTTTGTAGTCCTCTAACCCTTGGAAGCTTTCTAACACATAAACACTTGATTCTAGCCTTTTGATCTTTGTTTTCTCTTGGACTTAAGTGGAATGTGCTTAGAGAAGGGTTTTGAGCTCTCAATACTAGTAGAAGATGAAAAATGAAGTAAAATAACCCAAGGCATCTATTTATACAAAAACTAAAAAATCAGGACCGTCGGTACTATATGCACACTTATACGGTCCGTATAATATTGTACGGCCCGTATAAGTGGCCGTGGTTCACCAACCAGAAAATCATCTCCCTGCTGGGAGTTATACGGACCCCTTATACGGACCGTATAAAGTTATACGGACCGTATAAGTGGTCGTATAACTCCATTTCTCTGAAATGGATTTCCGTCGCTTCGTTCGATCTCCAATCCTTATGGAACCTTCTTAACACTTGTTTAGGACCTCATTAATAATCTAAGGGACGTTATAACTCTTCTTCAAAGCATCATTCAATCATCATTAACTTGGTATGCATAAATCTCTTCCGATACTTAACGTATACCTTGTCTTTTCTTAGCAACTTTCTTCTCTTACCTCGAATGTCTTTGAAATCTCAATTAGGGTCATCAAATGCTATTTTTCACTTATCAAAACATCGTATACTTCGTGCCCTTCATTAGTCCATTCACTGTGCATCAACGGGGAATTTTTTGAGGTGTAACACATAGCTGCCCACTACGCGTATCGTAGTGGTGACTGCCCGGCCAACTAGGGACGATGTAATCTTACATATGCATAATATGAAGCATGCATGAGTGCTCAAGTAAAAGCTATAATAACTCTATCGGAGTGACATAAGGTCAGGAACCTCCGATTATATTATGGAATAATCATCATCGCTATGCCTTACCTTGAAAGAACTAATATCATGAAGTGAGACAACAACAAGAAATAACATCAATAAAATCATAAAGATAGGACTATCAACTCATGATAGTATCATTGTCATCATCATTATCATAGAACATATCTCATCTCTATCTCATAAGAAGCTCTTAAGAATCTTTAACTTTCATCTTTTGTGATGTAAGAAAATCATGGAAGAACAAAAGAGAAACCATAATATAAAAGTCATGCCTTTGAAAGAAGTGTTACACCCCGTAGTTTCGTACGTGAAAATTTATAAGTGTTGGACGTTCTAAGTGTAGATACTGGAGTTCTCTTCAAGTATATATGATAATATATGAACTAATCCTATGGTCATGACGGTTTATGTTCATATAATAAGCTATGAGAAACTCTGGGACCAAGCAAATCAAAGAAAATAAATTTGTCGAAAACTTGGAAAAAAAGTTGGACAGAATTTTGGGTCAACTTTGGAGGGGTATATCTCCTAGTATATTAGGAGTTTTAAGGTATTTCAAAAGCCTAAAATGAATTTCGTTGAGTCTAGTTTCCAACAAAACAAACCTCTCATCGATACGACATCGGAGTAAAGAATTATGGACGTTACAAGTTAGGCTGACAGAACAGAAATGCATGCTACAGTAACTGCCACAGTAACCGACTTGCTACAGTACTGTTACAGTGACCCGAACTGAATTTTGAACTTTATAAAAGGGGAAAACCCCCATTTTTTTCACAAAAAATCAGATTTTAGAGCTTAGCACATATAGGGTCATTTTGTTCATAAAAAGTTGAGAGAATTGAGTGATTCTAGCTAATCAAGGCTCAGGTGGTGCATAGTTGTGACTATAGCATCATGTTACTAAAGAGAGTTTGGCTTAAATTCAAGGTGGAGAAGTGAAGATATAGCAATATTATCGGGAGAAAGGTATGAATCTCTTATTATTAATGTTAATCTTAGTTTATTTACCGAGATAGCAATGTCAAATAGCCGTATAATAGTTTTGTTGGTGGAAATATGGGATAAACCCCATATGGGATGTTTATGGAGTATTTTGGTATTGAGAATATTATGATTGATGTTGGTATTGTTGTTGTTGTTGTTGGTTGTTGAATTGAGATTTCGGACTAAGCATATAAATAGGGGAGATGCTGTCGAAATTTCGGCAGATTCTAGAAAGATTTATTTGAAGGATTAAGACAAGCGTATAAAGGTGAGTCTAACAATAGCATAAATTTTCTTGAATATAGATTTACGAGCCTGGGAGGACAAGCGTTGAGTAGTTAAAGTTAAGGCAACCAAAAAGGTATGTTAAGGCTCGTCCCTTTCTTTCGAAAGGCATGATTCCTATGTGTGGACATATTTTTTTCATAACCTTCTTACTTCCAAAAATTAGAAGTTCATGATTCTTAAAAGCTTTTATGATACTAAGGATGAGATGTTTTCTATGATGAACATGATGCTGGTGATTTTAATTCTAGAAATTCTGAAGTTATGATTTGAGGGCATTATGAGATTATTGAGCCATTCCATGAATCCCTTGATCTTACTTATTGTTGATGTTCTCACCTCATGTTACTCGTTCCTTCGAGGTGAGATATAGCGAAAATAATGATTCTATTTTCAATGCTATCTAAGTTCATGATTCTCGAGACTCCCATGACATCGTCGACTTCACCTTACGATAGTTGATCTTCTAAGGAAGGATATAGTGATAATGATAATGCTGATGATGATGTTGATTTTATTTATGTATTTCTATGTATATGTATGTATGTATGTATGTATGCATTGCATCCCACTGATCAGTTGGGTATAACAACGAGTCCCGGAAGGGCCGTGTACGGATAACAACGAGTCTCGAAAGGGCCATGTACGGATAACAACGAGTCTCGAAAGGGCCGTGAACCGATGACATCGAGTCCCGAAAGGGCCGAGTACGAATATGACAGATGTATGTATAGTAAATGTATGTGAATGCATATGTACGTATGTTGTGTATGGATGTGTATGAAATGTTTTTTCCCTGTAGACGAGTAGTTTACATGACAGAGATCTTAAGAAGAGTACGAGGTATAATTACTTACTTTATCTTATGTTATCTTCATTCTAATATCATACTACTATTCATGCCTTACATACTCAGTACATTGTTCGTACTGATGTCCCTTCTTGTGGATCTTTGCGTTCATGCCCGCGCAAGTGCAAGTAGACGAGACGAGGATCTTCCGCAAAGAGTCGCTTTCAGGTACTAGTTTTGATTAGTGGGCTCCATCTCTTCCTGGAGCATTGCTGAGTCTGAGTTGTATATGCTTTTTTTTTATGACAAGAGGGTATGTCGGGGGCCCTGTGTCACGACCCAACCCCGTAGGCTGTGACTAGTGCCCGAGCTGGGCACCCATATGCACTCAATAATCGAAATCAGCATACAAACAATCTATACCGACATAGAGAGATCACAGGTGGTTCCAAACTGCCACATACAAACATATAAACTGCACAAAAGCCGGTAAGGCTGTCATAATATATATATAACGTAGCAAAGCATGCATACACACAGCCGACAAGGCTGGCACGGCGGATGGGCCGCCCAAATACTACTTACTCAACGCATCCGGACCGAACTGTACATAACCCACATCCATGACCTCTAATACAGAACAACAGAATCAGATGACGGGACAGGGCCCCGCCGTACCCTGAATAAACATAATCATATACATCGGGAGAGTATATACCCAAAATATCGGCTCCAGAACAAAAGGAGCACTCGAAGCGAATGGGAATCCTACGCGGTGGATCACCAAAACGCGTATCCGAATCCGTACCGCGGCATGAAACGCGCCCCCGAAGAAAGGGGGTCGAAGACGGAATATGTACCGAGTATGCAAAGGTGGAAGTACAGAAAACGAAGTCATAACCGAAGTAAAGTGCACCGAACGCGAACATAATAAGGGGAATGCCAAGGTACTTACATCTGACCTCCAAATTGTACATAAGCGGTACAGAAGACAAATAGGTTAATCAGGATGTCAAAATGCTTCGCTTTCTTTTGAAAAAAAATATTTCGCCTCGTATATACGGAAATCAAACATACCATACGAGCTGACATTATCCAATTGCGAGGAACGTACCGATCCATATATAACATAATAATCATAACGTACCGTCCTATTATCATACATCATACCCCATATCATATTGTATCATCAAATCATCACATATCACATACCACATATACACACATACCGCGGCTAGGAACCCAGCGTAATATCACATATACACATACCGCGGCCGGGAACCCCCGGTAATACACACATATATACCTATACCGCGGCCGGGGAACCCCGGTAATATCACATATGCACATACCGCGATCGTGTACCCGGCGGTCAACATCACATAGTGCGCACGATATCATAACCGGCCCGGGACTCGGCGAAATAAGTAATAACGGAATGCACAAGCAGATTCATAAGTAACCAAATACGGTTTAAAACATTTTCAAAGATTTAATAAGTTAATCAAAACGAACCATCGTTTATAAGCCACAACAGTAGTCAAATCAGATTTTCTTCCGAACACTACTCGGGAACATATCAAACCGAACTTCAGAGATCATAGGCACGTATCGGAATCATAAGTATACGAATCAACATTTTAGGCTCAACAAACAAATATATAATCATATTAAATTCTTTTCAAAAAGTCGTTAGTACTACACAAAAAAAAGTCGCGGGACCCACGGACGGGCGTCACCCCAATCCGGGCCCGCCTACGAAAATCATAGTTATCATATATTATCAAATCATTATTACCAACTCAAAAGACACGTAAACTGATCGTACTTGAAATCGGAATAATCGTCATATCATATCCTTTCAAGAATAGTCATAAGTACATAAGAAAAGTCGCGGGGCCCACGGACAGGTGTCGACTCAAGTCGGGCCCGCCTATGGAAAACCTAATCATCATACATCATGGAATCATTTTTGAGGATATCGAGGCGATCCGGTTCTGTCTGTGAAAGTTACGGACTTTCGTAGTTTTCGAAATCATTTAGGAACAAAACTCTTTTAAAAATCAATTTTTATGCAACTTCTGAAACGTAGTCATACAAAAGACATAAGAGCCAATATTTCATCATACCAAGCATACGAAGACCAAGGAACAAATAAGAATCACAGACACGGTCGGATCGCGAGAGAAAAATTCCCTCGAGGCTCGTATCATAGCCTAGTTACGACTAAGGCATGCCAAAAGGAGGAAGGGTTACGCTTTACATACCTTGATCGCTTTCAACGCTAATCCAACTCAAGCTAGTCCAACTCAAACTTATGTCTCGGGCTGCCCAAAGTCTACAAACAAGCCATCAGATGCCAAACATTAGCTAGAGACATTTTGGGCATTTAATTCCAATTTAGCCCTTAATTCTACGAAATTTGGGCGGCATTTCCCTTGTAAATAGGCCACCCCGAGAATTTAACTCGGCCAAATCAACAATCAACAACAACAACAACCAACCTAGCAACATCAATAATAAATAAGTCCGAAAGGTAATTCAACATTAATAACTCTCTTTTCCATCATTCAACAACATTCATAAATTCAATTCAACGGCTTACCTTCAAGCCAACATCGACGCTTATATATTCAATTACTAACCCGAACCCATACCAACAACATTTAAAGACATTCTAAGCAATTCATACAACTTTTCCAACAATCCAAAAATTGCTCCACTCTACCCGAAACAGCCCCCAACCCGAGAACCTCACTTTAACACCTTCCTATTTTCAACTCATGATTTGCATCCACAATTCACATTCTAACAATGCTATTCTCATCAATATACAAATTACATTAAATGTACAATAACCTCCAAATCAGTCTGCAACAATTACAACATCAATTTGAATCATTAAACATTCATTTCCAACATAGAATTCATTACGACAACATTCAAAATACTAATCAACAATGATCCATTTCTTGTCGCATCAATAGCCTACATTCGGCCAACCCTACATATACATGTATAGATGATTCTCATTCATTTCTTCACCTTACAATGATCACAACATGCTAACTAGACTTCAATTCATCACTTTAATACAACACAACACACACACACATCACACGGCCAAGCCTCATACATATGGCCTCAACTTCAACATACTTTATTTCATGATTTTCATCCATATTAACATACTACAACATACATACAACCTTTATAACACATAAAACATAATGAAATCTCACCTTTCTTCTTCAACTCCCCAACTTGCCTAGGGTTTGCGATCGACACAACAGGTGATTGGATGACCCGAACAATGCTTCCACGCTACTTAGGGACCTCAAAATAGTGGTTTTGCATCAACAAAATATTTTTGGATTGGCTTGAATGGAAGTTGATTTTCTTAGCTCTTGGCCGAGAGCCTTCTTTGGTGGTGTTCTCCAACTTTTAATTTTTCTAAGTGTTGAGAAATGAACTTGGATGACTTAGAAGTCATCTTTTGTACACTAGCAAGACTTGTACATGTGTCTATGGCCCACACCAATGTGTTGGAGCAATTAGAATTGAACACAAAATGGGTGGACACCACTCCAATTCCACACGGCTAAGACCATGGAAAATGCATGATTTTCAAGTTCCACTAATTCCAATTTTGGTCCCAAATTTTCCTAAGTGCTCCATACCAACAAATTCATGAACAACTTATGTCTCAAAATAAAATCGAAGGTCAGAAGTCTCGACTCTGTATCCCGGAATGGTTTGGACCCTAACTTATCATAATTAATCCGGATTGTTCCAATGTACGAAATACGGGATATAACACCCTGTCCCGACTTGTGTACTTCAGTCATGTTCATAGAGGCTTTGCAGATGGATTCCTATGTACAACTCAGTTATGTCTTGTTAGTGGATATGTGGACGCCGCAGGCCCATTACGTATATACGTATGCATGATTTTATATTCATAGTTGGCCTTCTCGGCCTTATTTTTCCATTTGAGACATAGAGGATGCGAGTTATCAGTTGGTTCACTCGGTTTCCGTAAGGTGCCGGGGTGCCAATCATGCCTCACCAAAGTTGGGGGGTGACAAGAAGGGACTAGCCTCACATACCTTTACGACTCTTTAACTTTACCAACGAACGCTTTCCTTCCAAGCTCGCGATTCTACATTCAAGAGAATTCGTGCCAAAATTAGATAATTGGAAGTATACTTAAGTCTCAACTAAAACGATGAAGAGCAAACAAAAATTGGGCAGCATTTCCTTTGTTTCGACAACTTTCTCCATATAATAAACAACTCCCAAACATCAATAGCAACACCTATAATATCATAATCAATAGACTTTCTCAAGTTAAACATTGGTCAATTCTCAAAATGCCCTTTCAAAGTCATCCATAGCCATAGCTATGACATAATGCCATATTCACTCCCATATAATAATTCTTTAACGTCATTCGTATCCTTCACAACAAGATTATACTCATGGTATATCAAGAACTATGATTCAAGTTGAGTTACCATTCAAGAATATCATTATTTCCACACTTGGGCTCCATATTCTACTTTCTTCTCTAATCCAAGTCTTTCAACCACTCAATACTTGTAATAACATGAAATAGATGTAAAACTCAACTTTGATTATGTAGGAATGATCTTTGGATGAAGATACTCCACTTGAGAAAAACCCCAACTTCAATTCCAAAGGAAACCTTGACTTGTATCAACCCTAATGAGCATCCACATACTTGATTCTCTTGATTCTCGGTGTTTAATCTTTGATCTCTCTTGTATATGTGTTAATATAGTGTATGGAATGTTCTAGAGGTTTTGAGAGTGATGGAGAAGATGAGAAATAAGGAGAATGAACTTGGGTCCTCCTTTTATAAAATTTTAAAAGCTGCTCGTCGGGTTTTATACTGACACTTATACGGTCCGTATAACTTATACAGTCCGTATAAGTGACCGTATAATACTTCCAGGGAGTGACCCTTCTCTGGACAGGTTATACAGACCCTTATACGGACCGTATAAGTTATACGGACCGTATAAGTGGTCGTATAACTCATATTTTTCCAAAATTGTTTTCGTTGCCTTGTTTAACCTCCAAACCTTATGAAACCTTCTTGGCACTTGTATAATACTTCATTAACCATCTAGGGGGCCCTACAGCTTCCCTTTAAGACGTTACTAAATCAACATTAGCTCGGTTGTTACAAAACCCTTCCGAACACAACTTATACTTCACTTTCTTTGACGAACTTGGTTTCATCGATTCACATAACTCCAAAATCTTGTGGTACGTAGTCTAGAGCTATCAAGTACTCTCCCTAAGGCCATATGAACTCCATATCCCCCTTAAGATTGCGTCGGTCTTGTCACGACCCAACCCCGTAGGCCGTGACTAGTGCCCGAGCTGGACACTCGTATACACCTGTTAACTATAATCACCCACCACTAGCATAATAAAGAACTTATATATAGAAAGGCATGACGTCGTCTCAAAACTGTCGCATATGTATACATATCACAACAACCTGTCTCCTGAGGAGTTACAACGTTCAACAGATAACATCGTATATAAGCCGGCAAGGCTATCATAATATAGGGGAACGTCCCAGCCATACACGAGCCGACAAGGCTATCATAACATACAGCTTCCAAAACATGTATATATATATCTACGCAAGCCGACGAGGCTATCACTACACACAACATCCCAAAACACATATATATACGCAAGCCGACAAGGCTGCCACTACGAATGGGAACGCCCCAAAACATAAGTCATACGACAGAACCGAAGAAGTAACTATATACAACCCACACATGTGTCTCTCGGACCTCTAAGAGTGACAACAGTAACATATGATAGGACAGGGCCCCGCCGTACCCCTGGCTAAGCATATATATACAGCAAAAGGGTCTGTACCAAAAATATAGGCTCCGGAACAAGGGAGCAAGCACTCCAAGATAGCAGAATAGATATCCTAGGCTGGCGGATCACCAAAGCGAGCGTTTGTACCTGCGGGCATGAAACGCAGCCCCCTGAAGAAAGGGGGTCAGTACGAAATATGTACTGAGTATGTAAAGCATGAAATACAGTAAACAGGATCATAACCGAAATAAGAAGTACAGAAAAAGAGTACAATAACCAGAATACTAAAATTCTTGCTTTCGAACACAAATCATGCATGTCAATATCATATGTCATATCCGGCCCATTATAGGACTTGGTGAACATGGTCGCCACCCCGTCTCTGGCGCCATAACACAAGATACCCGTAATCCCAAAGATAACTCCGTATCACAAAGATAACTCGTATCACAAAGATAACTCCGTATCACAAAGATAACTCCATAACACAGTATAACACCATAACATATATATATCATACCCGGCCCTCTAGTGAGGGACTCGGTGAAAAATGTAATCACAGAATGCACAAACAGAGCAGTGAGTAATCATATGCATATAAATCATCTTTTGAGACTCAATAGATAAGTAGACTAATCAACGCTCGAGTATCAGGACGATAGTTGATACAATACTAAAAACGAAAATAGAATTAAAAATGCAAGAAAAGAAAAGGATAGATAATTTGACACAACTTAAGACCTAATTTAGCAACCAAAGTTATAGAAAACTAAGACCTCTAAATTAAGAACAAAAGAAACACCAAACTCTTAGGATGACCAAGAGGGATTTGGAATCCCAAATAACCAATCCTCTCAACAAGAATTCAATCAAAGGCTAAACAAGCTCTCACACTCAAAGTGTTTACAATCTCAAAATATCAATATTCAAAATAGTCTAAGTCTTCCATGAAGAAGAAGAGAACTATTTATACTATGCTAGAAATAAAAGAAAGCAAAATGACATAAACACCCTTAATGAGACAAGGGCCTTGTTTGGCTATTCTTCTTTCTTCAAAATCTTGAAATCTCCTTTGCAAGAATAGCCAACTCTTCATCTTTTAGCCATTGCGGTAACTTCCCATTTCCTCTTCTTCTCCCCAAGCAATCTTCATCAACAAATGGACTTGGGATCCAAGGTGCTCATCAAAAGTATACTCAAGAGCCTCCCGCTTCATGAATAGGCTTTGCAAGTGTTGTAGCTCCCGGGCTTGGCTCCTTGTAAATGGCCTTGAGGCAAGTGGGCTTGCATCATTCTCCCCATCTTGAAGAGAATTTGTCCTCAAATTTGATGGCTCATCACTTTCCATTTCCATGGGAGATAGGTCACAAATGTTGAAAGCGTTGTGAACTTGATATTCCGGAGGGAGATCAATTTTGTAGGCATTATCATTAAGCCTCTCAAGGACTTCAAAGGGACCATCCCCACGCGGCATCAACTTTGTCTTCCGCTTGTTTGGAAATCTTTCTTTCGGAAGTGCACCCACACCCAATCTCCCGGTTCAAGGACCACCCTTTTTCTCCCTTGGTTTGCCCTTTTCGCCACCTTTTGATTCTTCTTTTCAAGTTGGAGCCTTGCCTTTTCATGGATCTTCTTCATAGCTTCGGCTCTCTTATTACCATCTAAACTCAATACCACATCTTGAGACAAAGGCGTTAGATCCAAGGGGGTTAGGGGGTTAAAACCATACAACACCTCAAAGGGTGACATGCCAATAGTGATATGAATAACTCTATTATATGCAAATTCTACCAAAGGCAATTGGTCTTCCCAAGAGGCTAGCTTCCCTTTTACCATGGCCCGAAGCATAGAACCTAAAGTCCTATTGACAACTTCGGTTTGGCCATCGGTTTGTGGGTGGCAAGAGGTGGAAAACAACAACTTCGTTCCAAGCCTACCCCACAATTCTTTCCAAAAGTGGCTAAGGAACTTGGGGTCCCTATCGCTCACAATTGTCTTGGGAATGCCATGCAATTTAACCACATTTTGAACAAACAAGGAAGCAATATGGGGAGCATTATCAACCTTATGGCAAGCAATGAAATGGGCCATTTTCGAAAAACGATCAACAACAACAAAGATGCTATCTTTCCCCCTTTTTGTCCTAGGCAATCCCATCACAAAGTCCATTGAAATATCAAACCAAGGTTGTTGAGGGATGGGGAGGGGAGTATACAAGCCATGGGGTTGAAGCCTAGATTTAGCTTTTCGGCATTCAAGGCATTGGCCACAAATTCGGGCCACATCCCGCCGCATGTGGGGCCAATAAAATTGCTCCTCAAGAATCCCCATTGTCTTATCAATCCCAAAGTGTCCCATCAATCCCCCATTGTGCGCCTCCTCACAAATAACTCCTCCAAGAGCTCATGGGCACACATAGTCGCTTGTTCTTGAACAAGAAACCATCAAACTTAGAATAGGGAGTAGAAGATCTATCCCTAAACCACCTTTCCCTTTCCCATTCTTCACATTCTAGAAAGATTTGTGCAAAGACGGGGTCCTCGGGATACAATGTCTTCAAGCTCTCAAAACCCATCAATTTGGAAGACAAAGTATTGATCAAAACATGTTTCCTTGATAAGGCATCCGCCACTACGTTATCCTTTCCCTTTTTGTATTGGATTACATAAGGGAAGGATTCAAGGAATTCAACCCATTTGGCATGCCTTTTGTTCAACTTACCTTGGGCCTTAAGATGCTTTAAGGACTCATGGTCGGTCCGAATCACAAACTCTTTAGGCCACAAGTAGTGTTGCCAAAGCACGAATTAAGGCATACAACTCAAGATCATAGGTAGTATAATTCAAAGTCGCTCCCTTGAGTTTTTCACTAAAATAGGCTATGGGCTTTTGGTCTTGCATTAAAACGGCTCCAATACCCACTTTGCTTGCATCACATTCAATCTCAAATATTTTGTCAAAGTCGGGTAATTGCAACAATGGTGCGGAGCTAAGCATTTGTTTTAAAGTTTCAAAGGCATTAGCTTGCTCCGTACCCCAAGAAAAAGGTTTGTCCTTTCGGATTACCTCGGTCAAAGGAGCGGCTATGGTACTAAATCCTTTAACAAAACGCCTATAGAAACTAGCCAAGCCATGAAAGCTTCGTACATCTCCGATGGATTTTGGAGTGGGCCAATTTCTTATGGCTTCTATTTTGGATTCATCAACCTCAACCCCCCCTTGAGCTCACAACAAATCCCAAGAAAACAACTTCATCCACACAAAAGGAACATTTATCAACATTGGCATAAAGTTGTTCTCGTCTAAGCACTTCAAACACACATTTCAAATGAATAACATGCTCATCCATGGTTTTACTATACACCAAAATATCATCAAAGTAAACAACCACGAATTTGCCAATAAAAGGTTTCATCACATGATTCATCAAACGCATGAAAGTACTAGGAGCATTAGTGAGGCCAAAAGGCATCACCAACCATTCATATAGACCAAACTTGGTCTTGAATGCGGTTTTCCACTCATCTCCGAGATTCATCCGGATTTGATGATATCCGCTCCTAAGATCTATCTTAGAGAATATGCATGAACCATTCAACTCATCAAGCATGTCATCAAGACGAGGTATGGGATGGCGATACTTTACCGTTATCTCGTTGATGGCACGACAATCAACACACATGCGCCATGATCCATCTTTTTTTGGCACCAAAATCACGGGCACGGCACATGGGCTCATACTTTCTCGCACAACTCCCTTTTTAAGAAGTTCATCTATTTGCCTTTGAAGCTCTTTAGTGTCATCCGGGTTGGCTCTATAAGCCGGTTTGTTTGGCAATTGAGACCCCGGGATAAAGTCAATTTGGTGTTCAATGCCCCTCAAAGGCGGCAACCCCTTTGGGAGTTCCGTTGGGAACACATCATCAAATTCCTGCAAAAGAGAAGAAATGGAACTAGGAAAAGAAGAGGTTAGTTCATTAGTGTGCAATGCATAGTCCCTATGCATGAGAAGAATTACCGGGTGACGCTCCCCCAATTCCTCCCTAATTTCCCCACAATTCGCCAAAAGAGACACCTCTAAGCTCTCCTTTCTTTCCACTCACCTCTTGAGAACTACTCTCCTCTACGCCTTCTACGCCCACATTCTTCTTTTGCAATGCACTATGACCCTTCTCCTTCAACTCCCTCATTTTGTTATAGATCTCACCCACTTGGGAGGGGGTCATGGGATTCAAGACATGCTTGACACCATTGTGGACAAGAGTGTATTGATTAGTTCGCCCATTATGGTTGACGGACCTATCATATTGCCATGGTCGGCCAAGTAGAAGATGACACGCTTGCATGGGAACAACATCACATAAAACCTCATCGTGATACTTCCCAACCGCGAATTTGATGATAGCTTGTCTAGTTACCTTCAATTCACCACATTCATTGAGCCATTGAAGTTTGTAAGGGTTTTTATGGCGGGTGGTGGGAAGTTTTAAGAAATCAACAAGGGTGGTACTAGCAACATTGGCACAACTCCCACTATCAATGATCATGATGCTAGTGTTTTGGTTAATGATGCACTTGGAATGGAAGAGATTTTCCCGTTGACTTGGGTCATCCATTGCTTTGCTTATCATGGTTCTTCGCACCACATAGAGAGGTACAATAGGCTCATCATCACCTTCAACACCATCCCCTTCACTATCATATTGTTCATTCTCATGATAGACCTCATCATCTCCTTCCTCACATTCTTCCTCATCCTCACCATAAGTGTCTCTCAAAATAAACGCTCTACGATTAGGGCATTCACTTGCTCTATGACCGAAGCCATGACATTTAAAGCATTGAATAGGAGTTTTCGTACCTCCTTCTTTTGGAGCAAACTTCGGAGGTTGTTTGTCAACTTGCTTCTCAACTTGAGTATTCTTCACAAAGGGTTTCTTGGCTTCTTGTATGGGACCCTTATTCTTTTGCCAATTGGAGGAGGAAGCTCCTCGTTCTTTGTTATTGTTCCATGAACTCACATAGCCCCTTGACTTATTGATTTTGTCTTCCTTGAGACCCTCCTCTATTTCAATAGCCGCTTGAAGGGTCTCTTCAATGCTCCCATAGTTGTGGAGTCTCATTTGTGAGACAATCTCACCATTTAACCCGGCTCGGAACCGAGTCATAGCATTTAGCTCATCCTCGTCAAAGTCGATTCTCATCTTGACAATTTGGAACTCATCATAGTATTCTTCCACACTCTTTTTGCTTTGCCTTAAAGTATACACCTTCTTGAGTTGTTCTTGCTTGTAGCGTTCGGTGACATACTTACGCCGCATGGCGTCCTTCAATTCATCCCACGTCTGGGTGGGAGGAAGCCCAACAATTCTTCTCGCCTTCACTTGAGTTTCCCACCATGTGGAGGCATACCCTTCGAATTGAGCAATGGCATAAGACGCCTTTTTCACCTCGGACATGTCATTTGTCAAGAAGATTCTATCACAATGCATCACCTAATCAAGAAATGCATCGGGGTCACTTCCGCCTTTGAAGATTGGGAGAGTGACCTTGATAGAATTGAGACTCATGTCTCGCCCTCCTCCATAACCATGGTTTCCATTCAAATCTCCATCATCATCATAACCTCGATGGTCACGACCTTAGTACCCTTCACGAGCTTGGTACCCTCTTTGCCTACCCATGTGAGGGTTAGGACCATACCTTCCACCCCTCTCTCGATAACCTCCTTGTACTTGCCCTCGTGGCCTCCAACCTTGGTCACCATATAGCTTCTTCTATCTCGTCGTCATTTGGTTGTTGGATGTTTGGACGGTTTTGGGGTGACATTGGTGCATTTAGGTGTGGATCATTAGGGGGTGGATCATTTGGATGTGGGTCATTTGGAGTTGGATCTTGTGGGGGTGGGTTGTTCCGTTGGCCTATGGGAATGTTGTTTGGTGGAGTGATGATTGTGTTTTGAGGAGTGTTTTGGGGAGTGGGGTTATATAGATGATGGAAGGTGCCGGGTGACAATGTAAGTGAAGTGCTTCGAGTAGCTCCACTTGTGCCTCCTTGGTATTGCACTCGGGGCGAATACGAGATCTCCCTACTACCTCCTTCAATCGCTTCCACCCTACTTCCCAAATTTTCCATTCGACTACCCATGTTTTCCATTCGACCATCCATGTTTTCCATTCGACCACCCATACTACCCACCTTATCGTTCAAGGCTTGCAAGGCCCTCATTACATCAACTAATGTGAGTTCCCCGGTGGGAACTTGTGTTTCATTCTCCGTAGCCATGGTACCTATTAAGACACTCAACAAAACAAGCAAACACGTTAGATTAGTAAAATCAACTCACAATCGCTCAAGTATGCGCACCTTGAATGGCCTCACAAATTGCTTCCGCCAAAGATTGCGTGCTTGTTAATGTCGACTAGTCACAAGGGTTCAAATTCTACTCTTGGTCGGAATAGATTTTGTTAGACTAAGAAAGACGGACGACTCAATTCAATCTAACGGACTTGAACCAAGAAATTAACAACGAAGCAAAAATAAAGAAAAGCACGAAAGAATTGGCACGAAAAAAATGCGGACACAAGAACTAGCAAACACAAGTAGGAACAACTACTAAATGGCTACTAGTTGAGAGACACAAGAAAATGGAATGCTAAAAATCGAAAAATAAATCGAATTTCGGGCCCGGGTAGGTGATAACTTGAAAACGTGGTCTTGAAGTCCCAAATGATCCAAGGTATCAATTTGAAATAATGGAAATTTTAAAATTTCTATACTCTTTTTTTTTTTTTTTTTTTTTTGTTCCCTACCAAAGGATTAGGGACACAAGACCATCAAGAACTTTTGAGAAATGAAAGTGGGTTGAAATGAAATTTGGAATTGAAAAAGGTACCTGGAATATACGGTTTGAGCTTGACAGAATACGGTCCGTATTGTGGTTTACGGTCCGTATTTTGTGTCCGTATTTAGTGATCCCCAAAACAGAATGCTCCTTGCCTTTTACGACTCACAAGATACGGGCCGTATTGTGGTTTACGGTCCGTATTTAACGATGTCTTTTCTAGGCAGAATGCTCCAATCTTTGATCCTTTTATACGACTGGGGAATACGGTCCGTATTGTGATTTACGGTCCGTATTGTGGTTTACGGTCCGTATTTTGGGTTTACGGTCCGTATTTAACAAGGATGCCAAATTCCAGTGAGCTACTATTTCAAGATCCAAGTTTACGACCACGGATGACGGTCCGTAAAGTGATTTACGGTCCGTAATTTGCAATGTTTGCTTCAGCCGATTTTCGTGTTGAACTCGAATTTCTCGAATTTTGGACCAAATTTCTTGGATCTGATGACGTTCCTGGGCCCACTCAACCTAGTATTTACTCTTTTGGGGTAGAAAAACACTTTTCCCAAATCTTGACTTGAAAACTTTGGATTAAATGCCCTTTTGGAGAGTCTTCTTCCCTATGAAGATTTGAAGATTTGAAGATCTTCAAGAACACCAACAATTTCAAATTTCCAATTACCTTCAAATCAACTTGTTTTTCCTTCAAATTTCAGATTTAGACTCCCCAAGACTTGTAGAACAAAGCCCAATAAGTTTCAAGTCCCAATTTCCCCCAAATCAACAAGACCCACTTCAAGTTCTTCAAGTTTTTTAAAAGCTTCAACTCAAAAATGGTGGATTCTTCAATATTTGACCCGATTGACACGAAATTTGAAGATTTGAAACCCTAACGTACTAAGGAACAAGAATCTAATAACAAAACAACAAAACAAACAAAATATTTTTGGGGTTTTCTGATTTTCGAAACTTTTTTTTTTTTTTTTGATTTTTTTTGTAGAATCAAATCCCAAGCTAGATTTGTTGAAACAAACCTAATTTAGGCTCTGATACCAATTGATACAATACTAAAAACGAAAATAGAATTAAAAATGCAAGAAAAGAAAAGGATAGATAATTTGACACAACTTAAGACCTAATTTAGCAACCAAAGTTATAGAAAACTAAGACCTCTAAATTAAGAACAAAAGAAACACCAAACTCTTAGGATGACCAAGAGGGATTTGGAATCCCAAATAACCAATCCTCTCAACAAGAATTCAATCAAAGGCTAAACAAGCTCTCACACTCAAAGTGTTTACAATCTCAAAATATCAATATTCAAAATAGTCTAAGTCTTCCATGAAGAAGAAGAGAACTATTTATACTATGCTAGAAATAAAAGAAAGCAAAATGACATAAACACCCTTAATGAGACAAGGGCGTTGTTGTTTGGCTATTCTTCTTTCTTCAAAATCTTGAAATCTCCTTTGCAAGAATAGCCAACTCTTCATCTTTTAGCCATTGCGGTAACTTCCCATTTCCTCTTCTTCTCCCCAAGCAATCTTCATCAACAAATGGACTTGGGATCCAAGGTGCTCATCAAAAGTATACTCAAGAGCCTCCCGCTTCATGAATAGGCTTTGCAAGTGTTGTAGCTCCGGGCTTGGCTCCTTGTAAATGGCCTTGAGGCAAGTGGGCTTGCATCAAAGGTAGTGAAGAAAAAGTTGTTCCTAGGGTTTCATTGAAGTTGTTGAGCTTGGGAGTTGGAGTTGAACTTTGATTTTTGGAAGTTCTAGTTCCTTCAAGGTATGTATATGATTCTTATCTTTATTATTGAGTTGATTACCAAGGGTTTTAGTGATTTAAAGTAAAGGAAAGATAGTCATGGAAGCGGTAAGTTGATTAAGGGTAAAGTTGAGATTAGGGCTATTTTGGGAGATGATTTGGAATGGATTTGATTATATTTTTAAATGTAGGCACTGATATTGTTGTTGTTGATGTTTAGGTTGAATTGGAAATTGAGGGATTGTTAAGTTTACAAAGGAGATCTTGTCCGAATTCGTTAAGTTCTTTTCATACTTGAATTGGATAGTAAGTGATGTAGATAGTCTAATTGTGGCCTATGTTATCTTGATTGTACACTTACGAGTTCGAGAAGTAGACGCTGGACGATTAGATACGCTCCAAGGTATATTAAGGTTGTCCCTTCTATTCTTTTAGCATGGTCCTTATCACATGAACAAGAGAAGCATGCGAGTGAGTTCCAAAGACTTTACTCTTATATGGTACAGATTTATTGTACCTTTGACTTCATATGTTTCGTATCTACGCTTCTAGCAGTATCCTTTCATGAGTCCTTCATATATATATATATATATATATATATATATATATATATATATACATGTATAGCTATTTTCTCATACCGCGCATGCTATAGTCAAATGGGGCGTATACGTATATGTGCACACTCGATAAGATTCAACCTAGGGGAAACTCTAGAAAAACAAAGAACAAGAAAATCAAAATAAAAAGGGGATGAAGAATAATAGAAATGGAAGAGGTAGATGGATAGATACTTGACCCAAGAGCAAGAAATCTATGGACAAGAAAGGGTATATCAAACCCTAACCCTTCCAATCGGATTTACAAACCCTAGAACCTAAGCAATTCGAATCAACGAACGACTCAAATGAATCCACAAATGAGCAACATTGAATTCGATGAAAATAAGCAATTCACTTCACAACTAGGAAGTAACACTTGGTTAACCAACCAAACAATCTATATTAATCTAAAGCTACCATCTAAAATCTCTCATAAGAGTTTCTTCATTCAACATAATCTAAAGATGAAAATAACCTAAGTCTAGTATTTATACTAAGAGACTTAAGAGCTAGGCTAGTTATTACAAGAAT
>NC_081347.1:39104576-39156848 GCF_029784015.1 Lycium ferocissimum | reverse complement strand
TAACCAATCCTCTCAACAAGAATTCAATCAAAGGCTAAACAAGCTCTCACACTCAAAGTGTTTACAATCTCAAAATATCAATATTCAAAATAGTCTAAGTCTTCCATGAAGAAGAAGAGAACTATTTATACTATGCTAGAAATAAAAGAAAGCAAAATGACATAAACACCCTTAATGAGACAAGGGCGTTGTTGTTTGGCTATTCTTCTTTCTTCAAAATCTTGAAATCTCCTTTGCAAGAATAGCCAACTCTTCATCTTTTAGCCATTGCGGTAACTTCCCATTTCCTTCTTCTTCTCCCAAGCAATCTTCATCAACAAATGGACTTGGGATCCAAGGTGCTCATCAAAAGTATACTCAAGAGCCTCCCGCTTCATGAATAGGCTTTGCAAGTGTTGTAGCTCCCGGGCTTGGCTCCTTGTAAATGGCCTTGAGGCAAGTGGGCTTGCATCAAAGGTAGTGAAGAAAAAGTTGTTCCTAGGGTTTCATTGAAGTTGTTGAGCTTGGGGAGTTGGAGTTGAACTTTGATTTTTGGAAGTTTTAGTTCCTTCAAGGTATGTATATGATTCTTATCTTTATTATTGAGTTGATTACCAAGGGTTTTAGTGATTTAAAGTAAAGGAAAGATAGTCATGGAAGCGGTAAGTTGATTAAGGGTAAAGTTGAGATTAGGGGCTATTTTGGGAGATGATTTGGAATGGATTTGATTATATTTTTAAATGTAGGCACTGATATTGTTGTTGTTGATGTTTAGGTTGAATTGGAAATTGAGGGATTGTTAAGTTTACAAAGGAGATGCTGTCCGAATTCGTTAAGTTCTTTTCATACTTGAATTGGATAGTAAGTGATGTAGATAGTCTAATTGTGGCCTATGTTATCTTGATTGTACACTTACGAGTTCGAGAAGTAGACGCCGGACGATTAGATACGCTCCAAGGTATATTAAGGTTGTCCCTTCTATTCTTTTAGCATGGTCCTTATCACATGAACAAGAGAAGCATGCGAGTGAGTTCCAAAGACTTTACTCTTATATGGTACAGGATTTATTGTACCTTTGACTTCATATGTTTCGTATCTACAGTTTCTAGAGTATCCTTTCATGAGTCCTTCATATATATATATATATATATATATATATATATATATATATATATACATGTATAGCTATTTTCTCATACCGCGCAGTGCTATAGTCAGTGGGGCAGACACGTATATGTGCACACCTGATAAGATTCAACCTAGGGAAACTCTAGAAAAACAAAGAACAAGAAAATCAAAATAAAAAGGGGATGAAGAATAATAGAAATGGAAGAGGGTAGATGGATAGATACTTGACCCAAGAGCAAGAAATCTATGGACAAGAAAGGGTATATCAAACCCTAACCCTTCCAATCGGATTTACAAACCCTAGAACCTAAGCAATTCGAATCAACGAATGACTCAAATGAATCCACAAATGAGCAACATTGAATTCGATGAAAATAAGCAATTCACTTCACAACTAGGAAGTAACACTTGGTTAACCAACCAAACAATCTATATTAATCTAAAGCTACCATCTAAAATCTCTCATAAGAGTTTCTTCATTCAACATAATCTAAAGATGAAAATAACCTAAGTCTAGTATTTATACTAAGAGACTTAAGAGCTAGGCTAGTTATTACAAGAATGCCATTAATGAGGCAAGGGCCTTGTTTGGCTAGTTGGATGTTGGCTTGAAATCCGAAAAAGGCTCCTCTTGCACATTAGCCATCATCCAATCCTCAAGCTTGCAATTGTGACCCTTTTGCATCTATGGCCCTTCTTTGCACGTCTAGCCACATTTGCATTGATGTCCTTTTGTGACTCTAGCCACTTTGAATGTTGGCCTTCTTTCTTGTAGCTTCTTCTTTCATTCCCTCCAAGCTAATTTCCATACTTTATAGGCCTTCTTATGGGGCTTTTGTGCCTCTCCATAGGTCTCCAATGCTCTTTTGGTCGTCCTCCTAGCTTGAACGGATTGGAGTCCCATGCCTTGGTCTTCAATGTGAGTCTTCAAGCGAGGTGTGCCTAGTAGGGTCATACATCCTCCCCTTCTTGAAAAGGATTCGTCCTCGAATCCGAACCTTGAAAAAGCCAAAGGAAAATGGAAGACAACATACTCCTCAAAGATTGAGGGTTAGCACACACAATAATAATAACCACATAATCATGCCAAGGATGAACAAATTTGTGGTACAACCACACATCAATAGTAATCATGTATAGAGAGTGCATACATGGAATTTCAACAAGGTGAATTCCCCAAAATTCAAGAAATAACTCACTCCCCAAACAAGTTCTACCTTCATTTTGACTAAGTGTAAGATGTAAAGTAAGGTCATTCCAACCTATAGCCCAACCTCTACACTAGTCTCCTCAAACAATGGTTTCACTACCAAGACATAACAAGAGGACACTACACCGGGGTCATAAACAAAGATATGCCTCAGGTCATGGTTCTATTACATCCCACTTGAAAACCCCTCATAAATTTAAGCAACAACATACAAAGGGTTTTATAAGCAAAGAGGTCATAAGGAAAGGTATCACACAAGATATTATTAGCAATTTGTAGCCAAGTTTTACCCTCCTTTTCAAAATAATTCATTTTAGCAATTAAGTCAAATTCCCTCAAGAGGAGGTTTTTCTCACCAAGAAATGGATCATCATACCATAGTGGAATTTTGGTGACTTTGTGATTCCAAAGAATGGATTCATTTTCAACATCACAAAACACAAGGTCATGCATTTCACAATCATCCACTATGTCATTATCAAGCAAATTACCATCCTTGAAGAGAGTATGCCCAATCACAAGATTACATCCAAAATAAGCAAGTTCACTCTCAAAAGGATCAATATCAACACAAGTGCTACCACTAGATGGACACAATTTACTCTTGCAAGAAGAGTCAATATAGTCATCAAAAGGATCAACTAGTGTGTAAGCACCACCAAGACATCATCAATTAACAAAGGGTCACTAATTCCCTCACAAGGCAAAACTTGACCTCTACTCAATTGTTCCTCAAGCACAAAGTGATCCACATTTGCTAAAGTAGAAGGTTTAGCTTTGTTACCTCTTTGTTGAAGCACATCACCTTTGTCAATTTGGTCAAGTTCCTTATGTATTGGCCTCCTCTTTAGAAGAGGGTAGCACCACTTCATCCTCCAAAGGAACTTGGAAACTCGAGTCCATGTTCGTTTTGGGGTGATCATCCGCATAAGTACCTACAAAAGGAACAAGACAACTAGAAGAAATAGAAAGGTTAGAGGGGTTAGCTTGATTTGACACGAAGTCCTTCTCTTCACCACACCTTTCCTCTCCTCCTAACATTCCTCTAGTGACCATACACTTCTTACTCTTCCCTTGGGTCGAACCTTGTCCTCCTTGAGCAACTAAGGTCTCCTTTTCACTCACAACCATTTCCTCCTTTTTCATCTTTTCACGTAACTCCTTCATGACTCTATAGTCTTCACGGACTTCATGGGGAGTCAATGGAGCAAGGACATAATTTTTGCCTTTGACCACAAAAGAATACTTGTTGGTTCGCCCACTATGTTGAGCATCCACATCAAATTGCCAAGGTCTTCAACAAAAATATGGCACGCTTGCATTGGTACCACATCACATAAAATTTCATCCTCATATCTTCCAATGCTCAATTGGATAATCGCTTGCTTGGTCGCTCGCATTTCTCCACTTTCATTGAACCATTGAAGCTTGTAGGGGGCTAGGGTGTTTTTTGTGGGGACTTTTATACTTTCAACCAAGAATTGGCTAACCGCATTAGTGAAACTCCCACCATCAATGATCAAGGAACAAACCTTGTCCAAAATCTTACACCTAGCATGAAACAAATTCTCCCGTTGGTCACTCTCTTCCCTAGCTAGAGCTCCCATGGCCCTTCTAGCAACAATAGCATGATTCAAAGCCTCCTCATATCTCAATTCAACTTCATCCTTGGAGTCACCCTCACACTCACCACTTTCTCCCTCCTTATCATGACCAACCCTGCCCTCATTTTCATCATCGGTTCGATACCCATCCCTTACTATAGTGATAGTCCTCCAGTTAGGACACTCACTTGCAATATGTCCTCTACCTTGACATTTGAAACATTGAATGGTAGATGGACGAGGGAAGGTAGGTTTAGCCTTATTACCTCCTTTGGCTTGGTCGTCTCCTCTAGCCTTATGATCAAACTTAGTTTAAGGAGTGGGAGTAGTGATCTTGGGCTTCTCCCAAGTGGACGGGTTCCACTTCTCTTTCCCTTGGTTCCAAGTTAAAGATATTTTGCTTTTGTCTTTGTAAGACCTCTCTTTAGATCCGCTTCAACCTTGGATGCATCATGGAATGCCTCTTCAAGACTATTATAAGTCTTGAGCCTGGAATTAGGTTTAGAGATGTCCCGATTCAAGTTGGCTACAAACCTTATAATAGTGTACTCCTCATGCTCTTCTATCTTGGACTTCATCCGCAAGTCCTCAAACTCATCAAAGTA
The DNA here is from genome assembly GCF_029784015.1 of Lycium ferocissimum. Taxonomy (NCBI): domain Eukaryota; kingdom Viridiplantae; phylum Streptophyta; class Magnoliopsida; order Solanales; family Solanaceae; genus Lycium; species Lycium ferocissimum. Next base: position 39,152,322 of record NC_081347.1, on the reverse strand, counting down.
TGCTTCCACACTTTTCAACCCTTGCTTCAACATGTACAACCTTTTGAGTGCATCTTGGTGGTATGTGGGTGGAAGCCACCTTGTTTCCATGAGCTCGATCAAGTCATTCCAAGTTGGAAGATCATAGATGTTTTGTTGAGCCCTTTGTAACTTCTTGGATTCCCACCAAGTAGAAGCGTACCCCTCAAATTGAGTGAGGGCATACTTTGCCTTCAATGCCTCGGACACATTGTTTGTGAGGAAGATGCGCTCACTTTGCAATTTCCATTCAAGGAACTCTTCCGGATTGCTATCTCCTTGGAATGTAGGAAGGTTCACCTTGATGGTGTTCAAATTCCGCTCATTATCTTGCCATCTTCCCCGGTCCTCATACCCTTGGGCCCTTCCTAAGTCTACATGACCTTGGAATCTAGGATCATGGCCCGGAAACCTCTCAAAACCTCCTCTTCCTCCCCTCCCCCGGTTATTCATTCCTCCACACCTCCCTCCTTGTCGGTTATCATCCCACCACCTTTCTTGTGGATAGTCATCATACGACTTCATTCATGGGGTATTGGTAGTGGCGTTGGTATTGGTTTTGGTTAGGAAAGGGATCTTGTGTTTGGACTTGGGGTGGAGCTTGGGGTGTTTGTTGTAAGGTTGCTTGAGGGATTGCCTCATTCGGGTTGTGTTGGTAAACTTGGGGATAGGTTTGTCGATTGGTGTTTTGGAATGTGGAGTTTGGGATGCAAAGTTGGTTGTTTGGGGTGGTGGAGCTCTTTGGTGGAGGTGGTTGTGGTGGGGGATTGCACAAGGCATGTGCTTGTCCCGGAGTAATGGTTGGAGTGGTATCTTGTGTTTTATCCCCATCACCTTCATTCCTAGAATGGGGAGTGCCCATTCTACTCGAACTCTCAATTTGAACTTTCTCAATACTCACCATCCATTCATCCATAGCCTTCAACTTCCCATTCATTTCACCTCTCATCTCTTCCACACCCGTTTGCATGCCCGAGATTTGATTCATGATCATAGCCAATGAACTTGCTATGGATGACATATCTATTACCTCTTGAGTCCGATCACCTTGGTTAGACATGATGACCTGCAAAACTAGCAAACAAGATTGGCAATAAAAGCCTCACTTCACTCGTATTGAACTTCAACCTTACCACACTCCGTGCTCTTTCGAAGTTGTTGATGAATCGCTCGCCCAATCAAATTCACACGTTGCTTATCCTTTGTGGTAGAATGGATTTTTGTTTAGATGAATGACGGACGACTCAAAGCAAAACAGACGAGAGCCAATAAAGTTTCAACGAGATAAAACAAAGAAAAGCTTGAAAGAAATTAGCAAGAAAGAAATGCGAACACTAACTAGTAAACACAAGTAGGAACAACTACTAAATGGTTACTAATTGAGGGACACAAGAAATTGGAATGCTAAAATCGGAAAATAAATAAAATTTCGGGCCCGGGTAGGTGATAGCTTGAAAATGCGGTCGTGAAGCCCCGAGTGATCTAAGGTATCAATTTGAAACAACTAAATTTTTTTAAGTTTCTATACTTTTTTTTTTTTTTTTTTTTTGCTCCCTACTAAAGGATTAGGGACGCAATCAAACAAGCACTTCTAAGAAAATTTTGAAATTGGGATGAATTAGAAGTGATAGAAAACGAAGTTGAATCAAGAAATGAGCACCTTAGAATTGTTGCGGAAGATAGTGTTATATCACCTTTCACGACCAAGTTACACGGGCTAATATTATACGGTCCGTAAATACGTCCGTATTCGGAGGACGAAATGAACGGAGAATGTCTCCAAGTCGGCTCTATTTCACGACCGAGTTCCACGGATCGTATAAAATTGTACGGTCCGTATAATATGTCCGTACTCAAGACCAAATTGTATGGGAACCGTCCAAAACCAGCTTGTATTCCACGACCAAGTTTCACGGGTCGTATAAATTCATCCGTACAATACGGTCGTACCGACGGGTCAATTGTAATAAAACTCTCCAAAGCGACTTCTTGTACCACGACCAAGTTTCACGGTCCGTATATATTGTACGGTCCGTATAACTTGATGACAGCAGCTTCAGTGAAATTCGACTGTACCTCGTTTGGCTCGGGAATTGTGCTAGATTTTCTGAATTTGCTGACTTCTTGGGACCCACTCAACCTTGTATGTATGTACCCTTTTTGGCTAGAAAAATAACTTTTCAACTTTTGACTTGGATTCCTTGGATCTAACTTTCCTTTTTATCTTCTTCTTCACCAAGAACAAAGATGAACAATGAAGAACACTCAAAAACCCAATGTGGCCCAAATCAACTCGTTTTTGCCCCAATTTTTGGATCTAATCTCCTTATCACTTAGACAACAAAGCCCAATACGAATCAAAGCTCAATTTCACCAAAATCAACTAAACCCACTTTGAGTTCTTCAAGCTTTGATGAACCTCTAATGGTGGAAACTTCAATTCTTACCCAAATAACTTCAAATTTCGTTTCTAGATGTTTCTCACCACAACAAACTCAAATCTAACTTCAAAAACAACAAAATAACAACACAAAATAATTTTTTGAATTTTCTTTTTTCCAGATTTTTTTTTTGATTTTTTATTTTCAAATTTTGAGCCTAGGATTAGAAATTGTAAGAACAATCTCTTATTCTATGCTCTGATACCAAATGATAAGATTCAACCTAGGGAAACTCTAGAAAAACAAAGAACAAGAAAATCAAATTAAAAGGGGGATGAAGAATAGAAATGGAAGAGGGTAGATGGATAGATACTGGACCCAAGAGCAAGAAATCTATGGACAAGAAAGGGTATATCAAACCCTAACCCTTCCAATCGGATTTACAAACCCTAGAACCCAAGCAATTCGAATCAACGAATGACTCAAATGAATCCACAAATGAGCAACATTGAATTCGATGAAAATAAGCAATTCACTTCCACAACTAGGAAGTAACACTTGGTTAACCAACCAAACAATCTATATTAATCTAAAGCTACCATCTAAAATCTCTCATAAGAGTTTCTTCATTCAACATAATCTAAAGATGAAAATAACCTAAGTCTAGTATTTATACTAAGAGACTTAAGAGCTAGGCTAGTTATTACAAGAATGCCATTAATGAGGCAAGTGGCCTTGTTTGGCTAGTTGGATGTTGGCTTGAAATCAAAAAGGCTCCTCTTGCACATTAGCCATCATCCAATCCTCAAGCTTGCAATTGTGACCCTTTTGCATCTATGGCCCTTCTTTGCACGTCTAGCCACATTTGCATTGATGTCCTTTTGCGACGCTAGCCACTTTGAATGTTGGCCTTCTTTCTTGTAGCTTCTTCTTTCATTCCCTCCAAGCTACTTTCCATACTTTATAGGCCTTCTTATGGGGCTTTTGTGCCTCTCCATGGGTCTCCAATGCTCCTTTGGTCATCCTCCTAGCTTGAACGGATTGGAGTCCCATGCCTTGGTCTTCAATGTGAGTCTTCAAGCGAGGTGTGCCTAGTAGGGTCATATCAACACCACTATAGTGGGTAGATTATGAGATTACCTTGGACGCGGGATGATATGATATATGGATTAGGTTGTACATTCCACAGCACTAACATTATGGATCGGGCTGTACGTTCCTCGAACTAACAGTTATATTATATTATTTATATATATGTATATATATATATATATATATATATATATATATATCATACGCGCGAGGCACTTTCGGACATTGGGATTAGCTTTCCGTTTCGGACATCTTTCATGATTCTTATGTATTTGTTGTTCTTGTGCCTTACATACCTAGTATATTATCCGTACTTGTTATATCCCGTATTTTGTACAATGGGATATTCCGAGTAAATTGCGGAAAGTTAAGGACAAGGCTATATATATATATTTAAAATTCGTTAAGAATGCATGAGTCGCATATTCATCTTTTATTGGTATGGAGCGTTAAGGGTAAATTTGGAATAGGGAAAAGCTAGGGGCTAGAAGTTGGAAAAGAATTTCATGAAGTGGCTAAATGGCCAAAGTGGTCGTGGGCCCCACCCTAACTTGGCCAATTGTTTTAAGCCAAAAGGGGTCCATGTGTTCATTTCATATTTGTAGGGGGGCATATATATATGTGTGTATAATTCATGACCATACAATACTTATTCATCTTTTTCTACAACTTTAGAAATCTCTAGAAAATTGGAGAAAAATTGGAAAAAAAAAAAAGAAGAAGAAAAAGCATGCACATGACCGGCCATGTGCATGTGTATATATATATATGTGAGTAATAACAATACAAGGCACAACTCATTATTTTCCAACTCTAGAAAATTCAAGAGAAAGAGAGGAAGAGAGTCTCGGCCAGCCAGGTTCTTGTGTTGGCCAAAAAAATGATTTTTTCCTAGTCTCTCCACTAAGTAGAAGTTCCTCTACAACGTGGAGTAGTTTTTGGAACAAGAAAACCATCCGTTCTTGCAAGTGGAACCTTGGCCGAGAGAGAGGGTTGTGAAGTCAAGTGGAAGAAGGTAAGGTTCTATCCTCCTTTACATGTTTTATGGATGTTTTGGACGTATTGTAGCGTATGGAAATGGATGAAAATCATGAAATGTTGTGTGTGGGGTGTGTGGCCGTGAGTGGGCTGCTTTGGTGTAGGAAGAATGAATCAAATTTACCTAGTATTTTGGTTGTTGTTGTGATGGATTCTATGATGTAAAATGAAGGTTTAATGATTTAAATGGAGTTGTAAATTGTGTGGGCTGTTTTGGAAGCTAATGTGATTGTAATATGATTTCTTGTATTGATGAAAATGATGATGCTAACGTATGGAAGTGTTGATATAGTTTATGAGTTTGGAAGAAGAAAATGTGTTATTGATGTTCCTAATGTAGTTGAAGGATTTCGGGTGGAATGGCCTATTGTTTGGGTTGTTTTGAATATTGTATGGATTGCTTGGAACGTTCTTAAATCTTGTTTGAATGGTTGCGGATTAGTAATTGAATATGTGAGCATTGATATTGAAATGATCGTATGTAGTCTATTTGAATATAAACGAAATGTTGTCGAATTGTGTAGAAAGGTGACGTTAGAATGCATTTTGAATCATGTATGGATGTTGTTAGTATGATTGTTGGTATGGTTGTTGTTGATTTGGCCGAGTTGAATTCTCGGGGATGTTGAAGTTATAGGGGAAATGCTGCCGAAATTTTTGTGGACAAAGTGTTAATTTGGAATTGGATTCTCAAGTGTTATGGCTAATGGTTGATACCTAATGATATTATTGTAGATCGTGGGAAGTCGAGACTTAAGTTGGGATATTAGCTTAGGAAGCGGCTAAGGTATGTAAAGCTCAACCTTTCTTTCTTTTGGCATGTCTTAGTTGAAAGTAAGTTATGACACGAATCTCGAGGTAACTCTATTCAGTGATCCGAGCATGTTTATGATTCTTATTGGTTTCTTGATATTTGTATTCTTAATGTGGTCAAATCATGGTCCTCATGTCATTTGTATAATTAAATTTCAAAAGTTGCATAAAGGTTTTGTTTTCAAAAGAGTTTTGTTCCTAAACGATTCCGAAACTACGAACATCCATAACTTTCACAGAAAGGCTCGGATCGCTTCGATATGTTTGTAGAAAGCCCTAAAGTGAATAATGTTTGTAACTTTCGATATGTCGAATTGATTTGACATATGACTATGACCCCTACGGTTCTAGTATACGCTTAAGATGTTTGATATGTTTCCGAGTAACGTCCGAAAGATTTTTGATATGACTATTGTCCCGATTTTCAAATGACGATTCGTTTAGATTACTTCATTGAGTCTCTGAAAAAGATTTATGTGCATATGGTTCGTCACTACTCTGCTCGTGCTAGCCTCAATGTATCTTTCACCGAGTCCCGGGCCGGGTACATTCGTGCAATTCCATTGCATTGTTCACCGCGTCCCTCACTAGAGGGCCGGGGCACGTTATATAATATGATGATGATATGGGGATGGCGGCCAGGATGGCATACCGAGTCCCTTGCTAGCGGGGCCGGGACACGCTATTCACTGAGTCCCTCACTAGAGGGCCGGGTACGGTATATATATATATATATATATGTACATGCATGCATACATGATGATATGATGATATGATTTTATTTACCGCGTCCCTCATTAGAGGGCCGGGGCACGTTATATGTACATTTTATACATGTATATTATGATTTTACTTACCGAGTCCCTCGCTAGAGGGCCGGGACACGCTATATGTTTTTACGATGATTGTATAACATTGACATGCATGATATGTGGTTTCAAAGGCAAGTCTTCTGATCTCTCTGTACTCTTTACTTCAGTATAATCCCGCTTATTGTATTTCATGCTTTACATACTCAGTACATATTTCTTACTGACCCCCTTTCTTCGAGGGCTGCGTTTCATGCCGCGCAGGTACACTCAGATGAGCTGAAGATATTAGTAGAAGATGTTCCAGCGGGATTGGCGAGCTCTATTTTCTCCGGAGTGCCAGGTCAGAGTATTATGTTATGGTATCATGTTCTGTGTTAGAGACTTTGCAGACAGTGTCATGTGTACAGTATGTCGGTTGTATAAGTGGCTCCAAAAGCCGGTGTATCTTTATGTATTATGTTATAGTTTCTTATGATTATAGGTTTTATTTGAGTTCAGGAAGATCAAAAGCATGTTTGGTAAGGTTTTCGTTATGTTTTCATTGTACGACTTAAGGGCCCAGCCCAGTATGATTATAAGTGTCACGAGAGTCAGCGGGTTCGCTCGGCCCTAGGTAAGGGTCGGGTGCCCATCACACCCTATCGGATTAAGGGTGTGACAGTACTGACTGCCCTATTTCTCGGGGTGCTGCGCTCATGCCCGCAGGTTCAGGTAGACAGACAGGAGGTTCAGCTCAGTAGGACTTCCACTCAGCGGTAGTCAGTGCGCTCCACTTGGTCCGGAGCTGCAGTCCATTTTTGGTATGCTACTTTTGATATGTATATATGGGTATGACAGGGCCTTGTCCCATCCTTTCTACAGCTTTGTACTCCATTAGAGGTCTGTAGACTGTTGTAGGTAGTTTGCATGTGATGTAGCCTTGTCGGCTCCTAGTCATTCGTGTACAACATATGTAGCGGCCTAGTCGGCTTGCACTGTTCATTTCAGTATTTATATACACAGGTGGTTGTGAGTTCCTTATGCATAGCTTATGGTGTTGTTCTTGTAGAAGTCAGTATAGCTCAGTTACAAGTCATATATGGGCGACCCTGTGTTTTGTGATGTCCAGATACGAGTATGAGGGTGTTCGATCAGTAGAGGTCAGACACCCGTCATGGCTCATCAGCGTGGGTCGTGGCAGAAGTGGTATCAGAGCAGTTCCATCCTAGGGTTGTCTACAGATCGTGTCTAGTAGAGTCTTGTTTATAGGTGTGTTGTGCACCACACTTATAGACAGGAGGCTACAGGACATTTAGGATGTTGTCATTCTTTCTCTCTTAGATCGTGCGATAGAGCCATGTGTTAAGAGTTCGCCTCCTAATGATTTATTCTGATTTCAGTGCTGCCTCCGAAGAAAGCTACAGCTGCAAGAAGGGTAAGAGAGTGGCTGGTGAGGCTACTAGCCATATTCAGCAGACTACCAGGGTGTGGGGTGAGTTTCAGAGTGATACCCTGCCTCTAGCACCTGCTCCAGTGCCTCCAGTCCCTCAGCCAGGTGCACCGGACCAGGATATGTGGGGTGCTATACAGTTGTTGACTAGATTGGTGGCTCCTGATACAAGACCAATTCCATCGAGCTTCATGAAAATGGAGTCTTTGAAGATCATGGGAGGTCCACATAGGATGGCCTTCAAGATATGGGAGATAGCTTGGATGGAAGGCATTAAAAGTTCAAGTCCCAGGCTTGCCTCTTAAAGTGGCTACAATTGCAAGCTTGGGGGATTCAAGGCCGGAAGATGGCTATTTGCGCAAAGGGCTATTTGTGCAAGTGGCTACTTTGCGCAAGGAGGGTTATGATTGTAAGAAGGCCATGCATGCAAGGTTGATTAGAGGGCCATCTATGCAAGGAGGGACGTGTTTGGCCATTGAAGGCAAATCCTTGAATTGAAGACTACACTAAAGAAGACTAGCCAAACAAGGCCCTTACTTCATTAAGGGTAGCATTGTAATTGCCTATTAGTCTTCTTTACTTAGCTTGTATATATAGCTTGTCTTTTATTTGATTTGGGGACTTTGGATGAATTATGAATATTTTGAGTGTTTTTAGGGTTATCTCTAGAGAGAAACTTGTGAGAGGCCTTTGGTAGGCTCTTGTTGATTCTTGTGTTGTTGAGAGGTTGGTTGCTTGGGATTCGATTCCCTTGAGGTCAACTTAAGAATTTGGTGTTTCTTTAGATGATAATTTAGAGGTCTTAGTTCCAATTGATACAATAACGGATACGCGGAAACGAGAAATTAAGAAGATAAACAAAGGAAAAGAAAAGATAGATAATTTATATAAAACTAAGACCTCTAAATTATCATCTAAAGAAACACCAAATTCTTAAGTTGACCTCAAGGAATCTAATCCCAAGCAACCAACCCTCTCAACAACACAAGAATCAACAAGACTACCAAAGGCCTCACAAGTTTCTCTCTCTAGAGATAACCCTAAAAAACACTCAAAATATTCATAATTCATCCAAAGTCCCCAAATCAAATAAAAGACAAGCTATATATACAAGCTAAGTAAAGAAGACTAATAGGCAATTACAATGCTACCCTTAATGAAGTAAGGGCCTTGTTTGGCTAGTCTTCTTAGTGTAGTCTTCAATTCAAGGATTTGCCTTCAATGGCCAAACACGTCCTTCCCTTGCATAGATGGCCCTCTAATCAACCTTGCACGTATGGCCTTCTTGCAATCATAACCCTCCTTGCGCAAAGTATCCACTTGCACAAATAGCCCTTTGCGCAAATAGCCATCTTCACGACCTTGAATCCCCCAAGCTTGCAATTGTAGCCACTTTAAGAGGCAAGCACTTGGGACTTGAACTTTAATGCCTTCCATCCAAGCTATCTCCCATATCTTGAAGGCCATCCTATGTGGACCTCCCATGATCTTCAAAGACTCCATTTTCATGAAGCTCGATGGAATTGGTCTTGTATCACCGCCCAGGCTCAGCATCAGGGAGTTGGTGTTGATCAGGCAGATCGAGCTAGTAGTGCGAGGGTTAAGAATTTTCTTAGTTTAGATCCCCGAGAATTCTCTGTGTTGAGGCAGAATATGGACCCCCAGGACTTTATTGATAGCATGCAAAGTACTCTGAGGGTCATGCATGCTAATGAGGTTGAGTCAATGGAGTTGGCTTCTTATAAGCTCCGTGATGTTGTAGCGCAGTGGTACCAAACGTGGGAGTTATCTAGAGGAGAGGGTTCCCCTCCAGCTGTTTGGCAAGAGTTTTCAGATGCCTTTATTCGTCATTAGTTACCGCCAGAGGTTCGGCAGGCCCGAGCAGATAGGTTTTTATACATTCTGCAGGGCAGTAAGAATGTTCAGGAGTACAGTGTATACTTTGATTCATTGGCTAGATATGCCTCAGCTATGGTGGGCTGAGATGGAGGATTGAGTTCATCGTTTCGTGGCTGGTCTAGGACCGCAGTTGATTGATGAGTGTACGATAGCTGCTTTACAGCCGGGTATGGATATTTCCCGTATACAGACATATGCACAGAATTTGGAGAATCGTAAGCATCAGCGGAGGACAGATCGTGAGCGTGACCGAGGCCGTAGTAAGAGGGCTAGATCTTTAGATACTGTTGGAGAGTTTAGAGGAGGACAGAGACAACAGTATTTCCAGCATCCATCCCATTCAGCGGCGAGTGCACCTTTGCGGTTTCCAGGTCAGAGATTTGACCGATCTTCTCATTCCGGAGCGGGCCAGAGTTCGAGAGCTTCGGGTTCTTAGTATAGATAGGAGTCAGGCTACATGAGACCGTCTTTGCCACAGTAGTAGATTACACGCTGGACAATGTCGATTGGGGTCAGGTGCTTGTTATGCTTGAGGCCAGCCAGGTCATGTGATGAGAGAGTGTCTGTCGAGGGGTGGTGTAGGTATAGTTCAGCCTACAGTGTCTGCAGCTGGGTCTTCTTTATCTGTACTCCCTTCAGGGCAAGGTTCTTAGACACTAGCAGGACGTGGCAGAGGAAGGGGTGAAGTATCTAGTTCGAGTGGTCCTCAGAACCGCATCTATGCGTTAGCTGGACAGGTTCATGAGCTATTTCCTGATGTTGTTATAGGTATATTATCAGTTTCTTCCTATGATTTATACGCACTGATTGACCCAGGTTCCACTTTATCATATGTTACTTCATTTGTTGCTGGCAAGTTTGGGATAAAGCCTGAATCGATTAAACCTTTTGAGTTGTCTATGCCAGTGGGTGACCCAGTTATAGCTACGTGAGTATATCGAGGTTGTGTAGTGATCGTTTGCAATCGTCGCACCATAGCAGATTTGATTGAGTTAGATATGATCGATTTTGATGTTATTATGGGTATGGATTGGTTGGCTTCTTGCTATGCTAATGTTGATTGTAGAACGAAAGTGGTTCGGTTCCGTTTCCTAGATAATCCAGTTTTAGAGTGGAAGAGTAATTGATACGAACCCAACAAGCACAAGGCCTTTCACAAGAAGTCAAGCAAGAGAACTTCAAGAGTTGCAAGCCTTGTTCATGAAAAAGGATGCCTTGAGGAGATTGGAGAGAAGACTTCACGGATTTACAACGTTTGGGAGTTGACATTGGAAGAGTTGCAAAGTGGCTAGAAGCGTAAAATGGCTAAAAGTGCAACTATGGGGCTAAGATTACAATTGGAGGTCATACTTGCAAGTTATGGGGTTAGAATGGCAATTGGAGGTCATAATTGCAAGTTATGAGGCTTTGGATGCAATTAACGACCCATGTGGGTATTTTTTCAAAAGAGCCACTTTAGGGCCTTTTGGTGTAATAGGCATTAGTATAAATAGTTTTTTTCATCCATTTGGATGACTTAGCTTGAATATTGTGTGAACTCAAATATTGAGAGATTTTAGTTAATAGATAGACTGTTAGGTTACCTACACTAAGTGTGATTTCATTGTTGCAAATTGAATTTGCTTATCCATTGAATTCATCTAGATTGCTCATTTGTGGTTTCCAATTGAGTCTTCTAATTGATTCAAATTGCTTAGGTTCTTTTAGTTGAATTCACAATAGGAGGGTCTAAGTTTCGTATACTTAGATTTGCCTATAGGATTCCTTACTACTTGGGTCAAGTGTCTATCCACTATTCTCCTTAATCCCCAATTCTTCATCTATCTTTTGTTTTCCCTTTATTTTGTTCAATTCTTAGGGTTTCCTTAGGTTGAATCTTATCATTTGGTATCAGAGCATAGGCTAAGAGATTGTTCCCACAATTTCTAATCCTAGGCTCAAAATCCAAAAATTCAAAAAAAAAATCGAAAAAAATTATTTTGTGGTTTGATTTTGTTGTTTTTGAAGTTAGATTGTTCATTGAGGTGGAAAGCATCTAAATCCGAAGTTTGAAGTTGTTTGGGTGGATTTTGAAGTTTTCACCATTGAAGGTTCATCAAAACTTGAAGAACTCAAAAGTTGGTTTAATGATTGAGAAGCAATTGAGGAAAATTGAATATTGGGCTTTGTTCTCCAAGTGATAAGGAGCTTAGATCTGAAATTTGGAGCACAAAGGAGTTGGAATTACGGTACTTGGAAATTTGAATGTTCTTCATGTTCTTGAAGACATTCATATCTTCATGTTGAGAAGAAGACCCAAAAGGCAGGTTTGATTGAAAAAAATTTCCAAGTCAAGAGAAAATTTATTTGTTGGGCTGAAAAAGGAAAGTCCTAGGTTGTGTGGGCCCCAAAACGTCATCAGATCCAAGAGATTTGGCCCAAAATCCAAGAAAAAGTCGTGTACAAGGAAATAACTGAAGCAAAGGACGTCCAAGTAGGTTGGGCGTACACCTAAGAACATCCAATACTTGGAAAGCGTACATTGGCCACAATTTCCAGAGAGTTAAGGTAGAAATACGGAAGAAGTACGGCCTAAGTGCTTGGGCGTACATATAAGTACATCCCGTACTTCCCCCGTATCCTTGGGGGTACATTGCCCGTATTGAAGGTCGTACTTTGCATTGTGTTGGCCATATTGTGGTGCAGTAGAGCATACATTCCTCACGTCTTTAAGAATACGGGACGTATCCTTTCCGTCTCCTTGGGCGTACATTGCTATATTTTTCCAGAAAGTTACAAAAGCTTCACAAGCAAAGTACGGGGTCAAAAACCAGCCCGTACATTGAAGTATCGGACGTCCATTACACACCTTGGACGTACATTCTAGGTAAAATCATTTCGTGATTCACGTTTGATTCCTTTCATCTTCATCTCACTTCTTTGACTCGTACAACTAATTAACAACTAGTAATTAACCTTATTAGTTGCTAATTAGTTCTTGTGTCCGCATTTCTTTCGTGCTAATTTCTTTCAAGCTTTTCTTTGTTTTATTTCGTTGAAACTGGGCTCTTGTTCGTTTTGCTTTTGAGTTGTCCGTCTTTCATCTAAACAAGAATCCATTCTACCATAAAGGATAAGCAACGTGTGAATTCGATTGGACGAGTGATTCATCAACAACAACTTCGAAAGAGCACAAGTGTGGTAAGGGTCAAGAGTTCAATACGAGTGAAGTGAGGTTTTTATTACTAATCTTGTTTGCTAGTTTTGCAGGTCATCATGTTTAACCAAGGTGATAGGATGCAAGAGGTAGTAGATATGTCATCCATAGCAAGCTCATTGGCTATGATCGTGAATCAAATCTCGGGCATGCAAGCGGGTATGGAAGAGAGGAGAGGAGAGATGAATGGCGTGAATGGGAAGTTGAAGGGTATGGATGAACGGATGGTGAGTATTGAGAAAGTCCAGATGGAGGGTTCGAGTAGAATGGGCACTCCCCGCTCTCGGAATGAAGGTGATGGGGATAAAACACAAGACACTACACCACCATTACCCCGGGACAAGTCCATGCCTTGTGCAATCCCAACACCACAACCACCTCCACCCAAAGAGCTCCACCACCCCAAACAACCAACCTTCCTTCCCAAAACTCCACATTCCAAAACACCAATCGACAAAACTACCCCCAAGTTTACCAACGCGACCCGAATGAGGCAATCCCTCAAGTAGCCTTACAACAAACACCCCAAGCTCCACCCTAAGTCCAAACACAAGATCCCTTTCCTAACCAAAACCAATACCAACGCCACTACCAATACCCCATGAATGAAGAGGAGTACGATGACTATACACAAGATAGGTGGTGGGATGATAACCGACAAGGAGGGCAGCGTGAAGGAATGAATAACCAGGGGAGGGGAGGAAGAGGAGGTTTTGAGAGATTTTCGGGCCATGACCCTAGATTCCAAGGTCATGTAGACTTAGGGAGAGCCCAAGGTTATGAGGACCGGGGAAAATGGCAAGATAATGAGCGAAATTTGAACACCATCAAGGTGAACCTTCCTACATTCCAAGGAGGTAGTAATCCGGAAGAGTTCCTTGAATGAAAATTGCAAAGTGAGCGTATCTTCCTCACAAACAATGTGTCCGAGGCATTGAAGGCAAAGTATGCCCTCACTCAATTTGAAGGGTATGATTCTACTTGGTGGGAATCCAAGAAGTTACAAAGAACTCAACAACACATCTATGATCTCCCAACATGGAACGACTTGATTGAGCTCATGGAGACAAGGTGGCTTCCACCCACATACCACCAAGATGCACTCAAAAGGTTGTACATGTTCAGCAAGGGTTGAAAAGTGTGGAAGCGTACTTTGATGAGTTTGAGGATTTGCGGATGAAGTCCAAGATAGAAGAGAATGAAAAGTACACTGTTATAAGGTTTGTAGCCAACTTGAATCGAGACATCTCTAAACCGATGAGGCTCAAAACCTATAATAGTCTTGAAGAGGCATTTCATGACGCATCCAAGGTTGAGGTGGATCTAAAAGAAGAGAGGTCCTATAAAGACAAAAGCAAATCGTCTTAAACTTTGAACAAAAGTGGAAAACTTCCACTTGGGATAAGCCCAAGATCAACACTCAAGCACCTCAAGCCAAATTCGATTATAAAGCCAAAGGTGATGACAAGGCTAAAGGAGGTAACAATTCTAACAGCAACTATAATCGACCTTCTACCATCCAATGTTTAAGTGCCAAGGGAGAGGGCACATTGAGAGTGAGTGTCCCAACCGGAGGACTATCACAATAGTGAGGGATGGGTATCGAATCGATGATGAACATGAGAGCGGGGATGGTCATGAAGAAGAGGGAGAAAGAAGTGAGTGTGAGGGTTATTCTGATGAAGAGGTTGAGATAAGGTATGAAGAAGCCTTGAATCATACTATTGTGGCTAGAAGAGCTATGCGGGCTCTAGCTAGGAAAGAGAATAACCAAAGGGAGAACTTGTTTCATGCACGGTGCAAAAATGTGGATAAGGTGTGCTCATTAATCATTGATGGTGGGAGTTGTACGAATGCCGTTAGTCAATTTTTAGTTAAAAGTATGAAATTCCCCACCCGCAAGCACACTAATCCCTATAAACTCCAATGGTTTAATGAATATGGTGAAATGAGGGTCAACAAGCAAGACATTATCAAATTTAGTATTAGCAAGTACTAAGATGAGATTTTGTGTGATGTGGTACCCATGCAAGCTTGCCATCTATTGCTTGGAAGACCTTGGCAGTTTGATGTTGATGCCCAACATAGTGAGAGAACTAACAAGTACTCATTTGTGGTCAAGGGGAAGAAGTACATTCTTAACCCATTAACCCCTGACCAAGTGAGTGAGGATTATAGAGTGATGATTTCGAGAGAAGTATCAAAGGGAAGAAAAGGAGAAGAGTGAGAAGGAGACTTTGTTGGTCATAAGTGGAGAGGGAACATCTCAAGATGGTTCCAAGAAATGTTTATTGGCCAAACCAAGTAATTGTTTGAAAAGGGTTGACGAGAAACGCTTTATGGTGTGTCTTGTCAACAAGGATCTTCTCTTAAATGCTAACCAAGCTACTAGCACTTTGCCTAGTAGTATGTATTCTCTTTTGCAGGAATATGAAGCCTTGTTCCAGGAGGAAATGCCCGATGGCTTACCTCCCTTGAGAGGTATTGAGCACCAAATCGACTTTGTACCGGGTTCCCAAATTCCCAACAAACCGGCTTATAGGAGCAACCTGGAAGAAATAAAAGAATTACAAAGGCAAGTGGATGAACTTCTTAAAAAGAGGCTAGTGAAAGAGAGTCTTAGCCCGTGTGCCGTTCCGGTGATTCTTGTTCCAAAGAAAGATGACACTTAGACGATGTGCATTGATTGTAGGGCCGTGAACAAAATCACGGTAAAGTATCGCCATCCCATTCTGAGGCTTGATGACATGTTGGATGAGCTTTGTGGCTCAAATGTGTTTTCAAAGATTGATCTTAGAAGTGGCTGTCACCAAATTCGAATGAATCCCGGTGATGAGTGGAAAACGGCCTTCAAAACTAATTTTGGCCTCTATGAGTGGATTGTCATGCCATTCGGACTAACCAATGTACCTAGCACGTTTATGAGGTTGATGAACCATGTCTTGAAACACTTTAGCAACAAGTTTGTGGTTGTTTATTTTGATGACATCCTTGTGTATAGCAACAAATCAATTGAGGAGCATGTAGGCCATTTGAGCCAAGTATTTGTTGTCTTGTTGCGTCAGAGGTTGTTGGCTAATATCAAGAAATGTGCTTTTTGTGTTGATAAAGTAGTGTTCTTGGGTTTTGTGGTGAGTGCAAATGTTGTGGAGGTTCACGAAGAAAAAGTAGAGTCTATTAGAACTTGGCCAACGCCTAAAAATGCAACCGATGTGAGGAGTTTCCATGGGTTGGCAAGTTTCTATAGAAGGTTCGTAAAGGGGTTTAGTATAATTGCCTCTCCCTTGACCGAATTGATCAAGAAAGATGTTCCTTCTGGATGGGAAAATAAGCAAAGGAAGGCGTTTCAAGGTATGTCTTGCTTAATACTATGACTTCTAGGATGATGGGATTTGAAAGCCTTAAGGGATTCTATTCTCAAGATCCCAACTTTAAGGCAATTTGTGAGGAGTTGACCCAAGGGAGGAGGGTTGATAGGTTCAAACTTGTTGATGGGTTCCTATTCAAGGATAGTAGAGTTTGTGTCCCAATGAGCTCATGGAGAGAGTTGTTCGTCAAGGAAGCACATAGTGGTGGCATGATGGGCCATTTTGGAGTGGCCAAGACACTTGATATTTTGGGTGAGCAATTCTATTGGCCCAAGATGCGACATGATGTTGAAAGGCTATGTGGTCAATGTTTGGAATGCAAGCAAGCCAAGTCCATTTGTACTTGGCCCCAAGGCATATATACTTCCCTTCCTACTCCTATTGGTCCTTGGATAGACATTTTTATGGATTTTGTGTTGGGTCTTCCAAGAACCAAAAGGGGTCATGATAGCATTTTTGTTGTGGCAGATAGGTTCTCAAAAATATCTCATTTTATACCATGCCATAAATGTGATGATGCAGCTCATGTAGCATTCTTGTTTGTGAATCATGTTCATAAGTTGCATGGAGTTCCCCGCACTATTGTTAGTGATAGGGATTCTAAGTTTCTTAGTCACTTTTGGAAAAGTCTTTGGGGTACACTTGGTACCAAGCTCATGTTCTCTACTTCTTGCCACCCTCAAACAGATGGTCAAACCGAAGTAGTGAATAGGACTCTAGGGAGTATGCTTAGATGCATGATTAGAGGAAAGCCCACTTCTTAGGAGGACCGTTTACCTTTGATTGAGTTTGCTTACAATTGGCCCCTCCATTCCTCTATTGGCATGACTCCATTTGAAGTATGTTATGGCTTTAATCCTTTGATTCCTTTAACCTTAAACCCTTTGGCTAGTGATGTTGTTGTGAGTTTATATGCAAAGCAAAGGGCGGCCGAAATGATGAAAATCCATGCCAAGGTAAAGGAGAGCATTGACAAGGTCAACACCAAGGTAGCCAAGAGACAAAATTATGGGAGAAGAAAGGTGGACTTCCAACCCGATGATTGGGTGTGGGTTCACTTTCGAAAAGAAAGGTTCCCGCAAATGCGAAAAGGGAAATTGAGCCCAAAGGGATATGGGCCATTCAAAGTGCTTGAAAAGATCAATGACAATGCCTACAAGATTGACTTGCCAAGTGAGTATAATGTTCATAATGTTTTCAATGTGAGTGATCTTTCCTCTTGTGTTGTAGGTATGCCCTTAGATTCGAGGATGAATCTTCTCCAAGAAGGGGAGGATGATACGAACCCAACAAGCACAAGACCTTTCACAAGAAGTCAAGCAAGAGAACTTCAAGAGTTGCAAGCCTTGTCCATGAAAAATAATGCCTTGGAGGAGATTGGAGAGAAGACTTCGCAGATTTACAACGTTTGGGAGTTGGCATTGGAAGAGTTGCAAAGGGGCTAGAAGCGCAAAATGGCTAAAAGTGCAACTATGGGGCTAAGATTGCAATTGGAGGTCATACTTGCAAGTTATGGGGTTAAAATGGCAATTGAAGGTCATAATTGCAAGTTATGAGGCTTTGGATGAAATTGAAGACCCATGTGGGTATTTTTGCAAAAGAGCCACTTTAGGGCCTTTTGGTGTAATAGGCATTAGTATAAATAGTTCTTTTCATCCATTTGGAAGACTTAGCTTGAATATTGTGTGAAATCAAATATTGAGAGATTTTAGTTAATAGATAGATTGTTAGGTTACCTACACTAAGTGTCATTTCATTGTTGCAAATTGAATTTGCTTATCCATTGAATTCATCTAGATTGCTCATTTGTGGTTTCCAATTGAGTCTTCTAATTGATTCAAATTGCTTAGGTTCTTTTTGTTGAATTCACAATAGGAGGGTCTAAGTTTCATATACTTAGATTTGCCTATAGGATTTATTACTAATTGGGTCAAGTATCTATCCTCTATTCTCCTTAATCCCCAATTCTTCATCTATCTTTTGTTTTCCCTTTATTTTGTTCAATTCTTAGGGTTTCCTTAGGTTGAATCTTATCAGTAATGCTGCTTTGCCAAGGCGTAGGTTTATTTCTTACCTTAAGGCAAGTAAGATGATCAGAAAAGGATTTATCTATCATTTAGTTCGGGTTCAGAATATACAAGCCGAGTCACCGACCCTTCAGTCTGTTCCTGTGGTTAATGAATTTCGAAAGGTGTTTCCAGATGAGCTTCCAGGCATTCCACCGGAGCGGGAGATTGATTTACTATTGATCTATTACCAGATACTCAGCCAATATCCATTCCTCCTTATAGAATGGCACTTGTAGAGTTGAAGGAATTAAAGGAGCAATTGAGGGATCTACTTGAGAAGGGCTTCATTAGACCCAGTATATCGCCGTGGGGAGTGCTAATTTTATTTGTAAGAAAGAAGGATGGCTCGTTACGAATGTGTATTGATTACAGGAAATTGAATAAAGTGACTATAAAGAATAAGTATCCGCTTCCGAGGATTGATGATTTATTTGATTAGTCAGGGTGCCAAATACTTTTCAAAGATAGACTTAAGATCAGGGTATCATCAGGTTAGGGTGAAGGAGGAAGACATTCCAAAGACGACATTCAGGACTAGATATGAGCACTATGAGTTTCGTGTTATGTCATTCGGGCTAACTAATGCTCTAGCGCTGTATTCATGGACTTGATGAATCGTGTATTCAGACCCTTCCTAGACCTGTTCGTGATTGTGTTTATAGATGATATTCTGGTTTATTCTTTGTCAGCGGCTGAACATGCAGATCATCTACATGCAGTGCTTAGAGTTGTTCGAGATAGAGAGTTATATGCTAAGTTTTCTAAGTGTGAGTTCTGGCTGGACTCTGTGGTTTTTCTTGGCCACATTATTTCAGATGAAGGCATTAGGGTGGATACTCAAAAGATTGAAGTTGTGAGGAATTGGCCAAGGCCCATGACACTAACAGAGATACGCAGTTTCTTGGGCCTGGCAGGATAGTATAGGAGGTTTGTCGAAGGATTTTCTTCTCTTTTATCCCCGTTGACCAAGTTGACTCAGAATCAGCCAAATTTCAGTGGACGGATGCATATGAGCAGAGTTTTCAGATATTGAAGGACAAGTTGACTTCAGCACCCGTCTTGACTCTTCTAGAGGGAACAGATAGTTATGTGATATATTGTGACGCTTCAGGTATTGGGTTGGCATGTGTATTGATGCAACAAGGAAAGGTTGTTGCTTATGTTCCAAACAGCTGAAGGAGCATGAGAAGAATTATCCAACCCATGATCTTGAGTTAGCTTTAGTGATCCACGCTTTGAAAATGTGGAGGCACTACTTATACGGTGTCCACGTTGATATCTATACCGACCATAAGAGCCTCCAGTACATCTTTAGGCAGAAGGACTTGAACTTACATCAAAGGCGATGGGTAGAGTTGTTGAAAGATTACGACGTTGATATTCTAGACCATCCTGGAAAGGCCAATGTAGTAGCCGATGCTCTTAGTCGTAAATCCATGGGCAACCTGTCATATGTGTAACTAGAGAAGAGAGAAATAGTCCGCGAAGTTTGTCGGCTAGCCAGTCTTAGAGTTCGATTGATAGATTCAGGTGATGCAGGAGTTACTTTTTAGGACACAGCGGTGTCATCTTTGGTAGCCGAGATAAAAAAGCGTCAGTACGAGGACCCTATTTTAGTTCATTATCGAGATACGACACCTCAAAAAGAAAAGACGCCCTTTGTGATTATAGGGGATGGAGTACTTAGGTATCGGGGTAGATTATGTGTTCCCAATGTTGCAGGGCTTCGTCAGAAAGTTATGGGAAAAGCCTATTATTCTCGCTATTCTATTCATCCAAGCACAACAAAAATGTACCATGATATCAAGGAAGTTTACTGGTGGGATGGTATAAAGAAAGACATGGCAGAGTTTGTCACTCAATGTCCAAATTGCTAGCAAGTCAAGATAGAGCACCAGAAGAAGCCTAGAGGTTTATTGCAGACTATAGAGATTCCGACATGAAAATGGGAAGTAATCAGTATGGATTTCATTGTAGGTTTACCCCGTACTCAGCGAAAGTATGATTCAATATGGGTCATAGTTGTTAGGCTTACAAAGTCAGATCACTTTCTACTTGTCAGAACTACTTATTCAGCTGAAGATTATGCGAAGCTTTATCTTAGAGAGATTGTACGACTTCATGGTGTTTCTACAACCATTATTTTAGATATAGGGGCGCAGTTCATAGCTAACTTTTGGAGATCTTTTCACGACGGATTGGGGACTCAGGTGAGTCTTAGTACTGCATCCACAGACAGATGGACAAGATGAGCATACCATACAGACACTTGAGGATATGCTGAGAGCGTGTGTGATTGACTTCCGAGGTAGCTGGGATGATTATCTGTCTCTTATTGACTTTGCATATAATAATAGTTACCCTTCTAGTATTCAGATGGCTCCTTATGAGGCTTTATATGGTCCGAGATGTAGATCACCTATAGGGTGGTTTGATGTTGGAGAGAATCAAGTAGTAGGCCCAGATTTAATTCAGCAAGCGGTTGACAAAGTGAAAGTGGTTCAAGAAAGGTTACTAGCGGTACAGAGTAGACAGAAATTCTATGTAGATACTCGGTGACGTAAGCTAGAATTTGAGGTGCGGCGATAGTGTTCCTGAAGGTCTCACCTATGAAGGGAGTAATGAGATTTGGCAAGAAGGGTAAGTTAAGCCCTCAATACATTAAGCCATATAGAATTATTCGTGCAGTGGATAAAGTAGCATATGAGTTAGAACTACCTTTTGATCTACACTCTGTGCATCCAGTATTTTATGTATCCATGCTCCGTAAGTGTATAGGAGATCCCTCGAGGGTTGTACCGGTAGATGATGTTCAGGTGACTGAGCAATTATCATTCGAGGAGACCCCAGTGGCTATATTAGATAGACAGGTTCATCGATTGCGAACTAAGGATGTGGCTTCTGTTAAAGTGCTCTGAAAAAATAATAATAAATGATATGGGAAGCAGAGAATGATATGAAGACCAGATATCCACACCTATTCTCATCTTCCAAGGAGGTTCAGACTTCTGGTATGTGATACTTATGGCTATTTTATTTTGGTCGTGTGAGGCCATAACGTGGTATATTTTAGCATGTGGCCCTGTGTGGCATTATTTTGGGTTTCTGTGTACACGTTGGATTGGTATATTTACAGAGGAGACTCTGCTGAATTTTTTTACATATAACCCATGACTTGTATGAACATTCGAGGACGGATGTTTCTAAGGGGGGAGAATGTTACACCTCTCGTTTTCGTCGTAAGAAGGTCCTTGGCTTCCTAGTGATTTATACCCCTTGTACGGAGATTTGTACCCGGGTTTTTGAGACATTAAGTGCCTTACCTCGCGTATACCAAAGTACAAGTATACGTTTCTTGCAGTACGATAGGAATAGAAGTGAAATGAATCGAATCGACGTGAGTCGGAGCGACTCAGGGACTCTGCTGAAACCAGTCCACTTTGACGAGCAAAGGGATGGGCCGTCGACATGCCGCAGCGTATGAACTTTTAGGCGGCAGATTGACGGAGCAAGTCGGCAGTCGTTGACACGTCGACGAGCTGTCGACCCTCCGATCCAACGCGCGCTCGCCGGAACCTTTTTATTCCACTTATATATATATATATATATATATATATATATATATATATATATAGCCCTCTTGTTTTATTTCCTCATTTTTCATCCCCCAACCAGAGAAAACCCTAACATATCTCCTCTTAACATTTTCCATCATATTAGGGAAGTTTTTGCGGGATCTGAGCCCCGTAAACCCGAGGTAGTGAAGAAAAAGTTGTTCCTAGGGTTTCATTGAAGTTGTTGAGCTTGGGAGTTGAAGTTGAACTTTGACTTTTGGAAGTTCTGGTTCCTTCAAGGTATGTATATGATTCTTATCTTTATTACTACTGAGTTGATTACCAAGGGTTTTAGTGATTTAAAGTAAAGGAAAGATAGTCAATGGAAGCGGTAAGTTAACTAAGGGTAAAGTTGAGATTAGGGGCTATTTTGGGAGATGATTTGGAATGGATTTGATTATATTTTTATATGTAGGCATTGATATTATTGTTGTTGATGTTTGGGTTGAATTGGAAATTGAGGGATTGTTAAGTTTACAAGAAATTGAGGGATTGTTAAGTTTACAAAGGAGATACTATCCGAAATTCGTTAAGTTCCTTTCATACTTGAATTGGATAGTAAGTGATGTAAATGGTCTAATTGTGGCCTATGTTATCTTGATTGTAGACTTACGAGTTCGAGAAGTAGACGCTGGACAATAAGATACGCTCCAAGGTACATTAAGGCTGTCCCTTCTATTCTTTTGGCATGATCCTTGTCATATGAACAAGGGAAGCAAGCGAGCGAGTTTCAAAGACTCTACTCTTAGATGGTATAGGATTTATTGTACACATATATATATATATATATTTTCTCACACCACGCCGTGCTATATAGTTGGCCGGGCAGGCAAGTAGATGTGCACACCACTATAGTGGCAGATTATGAGATTATCCCGGACGCGGGATGATATGATATATATGGATCGGGTTGTACGTTTCACAGCACTACCATTATGGATCGGGCCGTACGTTCCTCAGCACTAATAGTTATATTATATATGTATATGATTTTTAAAGAGAGCATGCATATCATATACCGCAGAGGCACTTTCAGAAATTGGCATTAGCTTTCCTGTTTCAGATATCTTTCATGATTCTTATGTACTTGTTGTTCTTATGCCTTACATACTCGGTACATTATCCGTACTGACTCCCCTATTGCTCGGGGGGCTGCGTTCATGCCCGCAGATTTAGGTAGACAGATAGGAGGTTTAGCTCAGTAGGACTTCTACTCAGCGGTAATTAGTGCGTCTCTGTCCCAGAGCCGGCACCATTTTTTAGTATGCTACTTTTGACATGTATATATAGGTATGACGAGGCCCTGTCCCGTCCTTTCTATAGCTTTGTACTCCATTAGAGGTGTGTAGACTGTTGTACGTAGTTGGCATGTGATGTAGCCTTACCGGCTCCTATTCTTTTGTGTACAATATATGTAGCGGCCTAGTCGGCTTGCACTGTTCATTTTAGTATTTATATACACAGTTGGTTGTGAGTTCCTTATGCATAACTTATGGTGTTGTTCTTGTAGAAGTCAGTATAGCTCAGTTACAAGTTATATATAGGCCACCCTATTGTTTTGTGATGTCTAGATACGAGTATGAGGGTGTCTGATGAGTAGCGGTCAGACACTCGTCATGGATCATCGGCGTGGGTCGGGACAGTTAGGGTGTTTGATTTTTTCCCTAACAATATGTAGATGAATCATTGGTTATTGAATCTACCATGAAGGTTATAGTCAATGTATATGCAGCCTCGGAGAGTTATATTTTTGTCAAAACAAGAAATTAGATTTTCTTGTCATGTGCTATGTTATAGTCACTAAGGTGCCCGTTGCTTCCATGTTGTTCAAATAAAAAAAGGTGTCCATTGCTTCCATGTGCTTCATGGTTGATAGAAATTACATGTAACGACCTAACGAGCCGTTATCTGCCTTTTGACCTTTTTGCCCCTATTGACCAATTCCCGAGATTATAAAGCGTTCCTAGTGAAAAACTGAAAGATTTAGAATCCTTAAGTGAAAGCGTTTGACCTATAGTTGGCTTTTGGGTAAACGGACCTTTGGATTTTCATTGATTCCGTGAGGTTTGGAGGGTCGATTATGACTTGGTGGGATGGATGGTTCGATTCCCGAGGCGTTTGGTTGCGTTTGAGGGTACTTGGTTGGAAACTTGATTGTATCCTTTGGGGGTTGACTTGGTAAATTAGACTTCCGTTGGAAAATCCGAGACCATGGGTGAGTACGTAGTGTGTTTTTATGTGTGTGTGCATATCTAGTTTGTGTAGGGGGGAGGGGGGCTCGGATTGATGTCGGGATTTCGAGAAAAACTTGCAAAAAACCATATTTTGTTGGTTCTAGTGTGTCCGCCACTTACTCCCAAGCTTGGGCGCCACTTTAGCCGAACCGCCATGGCGGTTCTGATCGCCATAGCGGACCGGCGATGGCGCGCCCGGCCGCCAAAAATGAGGGATGACCTTTAATGATTTCCGCTATAGCGTAAGGCTTGACCGTTACGGTGGGATCGCCATGGCGATCCTGGTGATCGCTATAGCGGATCGACGGGACCAGAAACTTCTTTTATATTCCTAAGTTCGAACCATTAGTCCAACACTTCTAATACCTGATTCTAAGAGCTTGGGGAGGCGAATATTGAAGAAACTTGGTGGTATAATCTTTGGGGGTAAGTTCCAACCCATTATCTTGCTTATTTACCTTTTTTCTTTGAGTTTCCATGGTGGTTTAAGGTCCTAGAGTGGTGGGTGATGAGACCTAGGCTCCTAATCATAAAACCGTTAGTATAAATTGATTATTATTGATTAACTTACTATTTATATCATCTAGAAGTGTAGATTAACACATTCTAGGGTTGAATTGCTTGATAGTCCAAGAATTTAATTGAGACTTAGGGTTTCACCCAAATTTGGGAATTTTGACTAATTGATGAAATTGAAGGGTCTAATGTGATTAGAAACCCATGAATTTAAGGATTATGATTGTTGGGACTATGTGTGAGGTATTTTCACCCTTAATTTCCCATTTTGCCCTCGTGACTCGTTAGGGGTATTTTGAGTAGCGATTCCCGAATTGATATGTCGATTAGTTGGTTGTCGTGGTCATTTACTTACTTGCGGTGTTATTTACTAGAATACCATCATTCTGAGGCACTTCAAAAAATAAGGCTTCATGCTGAGAAGTTCATGGCTCCCCGTTTCCGCATTTGAGGTAGGTTACGCTACTTTGTAGAAGTTAGACTTGATTCGAAAGGTATGTGTTGTGTAGAATTGATGGGAAAAAAGCATGATTAGTTCTTCAGACATGATATCTGGTTGGACATTACCTAGGTTGGTATGACTTCTGACAATGTGGGCTTGTCACCATTATTTACACATTGTGATGGTGTACTTGTATTCGTACTGTGGTGATCCGGAATGGTATTCTATTAGGTTGTTTGATTGTGGCTTGTTGCCCTGTTATTGTGATTAGGCTTTTTGCCTTAGTTGCTATGTGTGATACGTGTTGCGCTCATTTCTCTTGTTGTGTTATTTATCATCGGAGAAAGGAAGGATAATGAGAATTAGGCCTGAATCGTGTTGTATAATTATGATGATATCATGTATGGAATACATTCTCATTTTACATGTATATTGGTATCGAATTATGACTTGGTACTGATGATGATACATGAGAAAATGGAGCACTTTGGTGACACAAGACTTAGTTGTGAGGTGTACTTGTTATAGTTGGAAGTAAAGGGTGTCATAGACTCTTTATGTTGATTGAGATGGTTTGTATGATTCATTTCATGGTTGAGCTGATTTATCTAAGTCTTGATATGGCTTATGGAATTGTGACTCGTACTTTCATTGGCATTTGATTTCATTGATTTATCATGCTTACTTTTTGAGTTGGTGTTTGATATTGAGTGTTACACCCTGGAAAATTTCGTATCGCTAGTGTCATAATTAAACTAAGGCGAGCCCGGAGGGGCCATGGAACTCTTATAGGTTAAGAAAGACTTTTAACAACTGCTAAGAGAGTATCCGAAGGTTCCGGGATCAAGCGAATTGAAGAAAGTAAGTTGTCGAAACTTTGGGAAAACTTGGCAGAATTTGGGACGGGATTTCTGGTCCAACTTGAGAGAGGTATATCTCCTAGCATATGAGGAGTTATGAGGTGAATCAACTATCCAAATTGAATTTCATTGAGTCTAGTTTTCAACGCAACAAACCGTTTGTCGATATGACATCGGAGTAAGAAGTTATGGGCGTTTCAAGACAGACTGCTTGTTACAGTGCATTTTGACGGTCATGTGCAACTCGACGGTGCAACTCGATGGCCGTCAAGCAACTTGACGGTCCGTCAAGTGAACCGTCGACGTTAAGGCGGTGGAAAAGGTGGCTATTTGTATTAAATGATTCAAGCACGATCTGATACTCATTTCTTCATTCCATCAGACCCTTAACACTCTTCAAGCTCTCCTAAACCTCTCCAAATCTCCCCCTATCAAATTAAGTAAAGATTAACCTAGAGTTCCTAAACTAGTTAGTGTATACTGATAGCTATTGTTGCTACTGAAGTTGTGGTTGTTAAGCTTGAAAGAAGGGCTTGGATTTAGAGTTTTTGGACCGGAAAAGGTATGTCCTTCATCTTGACTTTGATATAAAGTTGATTTTGGAAGATTTTAATGGTTTAAAGTAAAGGAAAACATGGCATAAAGGTCGTAGGTGGATATATTGGTGTTGTTGGCTTATGGACTGGTTTTCGAAGAAAGTTTTGGATGGATTTGTATACGTTTATCATGTAGTATCTTAATTATGTTGTTGTTGATGTTGTTATTGATGTTTGGGAGTTGATGTGGAATTGGTTCAGAGTAGATAATATAGGGGAAATGCTGTCTGAATTCCGTTAACTTATTAACTAGTTGAGTTTGAGTGTTTAAGTGTTCCCATGGCCTGATTGTTGTATGAATTATCTTGGATGTAGATTTGCAGGCTCGGAAGGTATCTTTGAGTAGCTAAGTGAGCGGAAAGGTATGTTAAGGCTGTCTCTTTCTCCCTTATGTCATGGTCTTGTCTAAATAAACCTATACGAATGATATCCACATTGACTCCATTCCTAGAAATACAAGAAGCTTATGGTTCTTGTTGTTCTTATGATATTATTGATAATTGTCTCATGATTATTGATCTTTATCTTATGGTTAGTGATGATATTGATCTCATCTTATGGCTATTGTTCCTTCAAGGTGAGACATGTCGATGATGTAGCTCCATAATGGTAATCGGAGGTTTACCTGTCACACCCTAACCTGATAGGGTGTGATGGGCACCCGACCCTTACTTAGGGCCGAGCGAACCCGCTAACTCTCGTGATACTCATAACCATACTGGGCCCGCAGAACATGACATAAGTACATAATGAAAATTTTCCGAAAACACACATGCCTTTCATCTTATCAAATCAAATAAAACCTGTAATCATAACAAATCTGTAACGTAAAGCGTAATGATACATCGGCTAACATAACCGCTTACAAAACTGACATCTTATACACACGACACTGTCTGCAAAGTCTCTAACATAGCTCCGTATGCCATAACAAAAGCACTCGACTCGGCAACACCCGGAAAACGAGCTCGCCAATCCAAATCGGAACATCTTCTACTAACGTCTTCTACTCATCTGGGTGTACCTGCGTGGCATGAAACGCAGCCCCCGAAGAAAGGGGGTCAGTACGGAATATGTACTGAGTATGCAAATCATGAAATACGGAAAATGAGGTCATAACCGAAGTAAGGAGTACAGAAAGTGAGCATAACAACCAGAATACCAAAATGCTTGCATCTGAAATACAAATCGCACATACGAGGTACAGAAGACAAATATAATAATTAGAATGCCAAAATGCTTACTCCTAAAAATACAAATCATGCGTATCGATGTCATGTATCATATCCGGCCCATAATGGGACTGAGTGACATAAGTAAAAGATCATCATATACATACCGTAACACATCATAACTTATCATATGAGGTGACATTAACCGATGTGGGATTCGCCTAAACCAATGTGGGATTCGCCTAAACTAATGTGGGATTTGCCTAAACCAATGTGGAATTCGCCTAAACCAATGTGGGATTTGCCTAGGGCAAAATTTACACTTACCCCCCATTTTCGGGACTCGCCGTGCTTGCCGAGGTTTGCCCCACCATTGGGTTTGCCCGACCACTGGGTTTGCCCCACCACCGGCTCTGAAACCAACTGATCATATTCCAGAATACATAACATACTTCAGAATTCACATCATACTTCAGAATACACATAGTGCGCACGATAACATAACCGCCCCTCGGACTCTGAAAGATATAACAACAAAATGCACGAGCAAGGTCGTGAGAAACTATATGCAATTTAAAACATTTACAAAGACTCAATAAAATAATAAAACGAACCATCACTTATAAGCCAAGGCACAAGTCAAATCGCATTTCTTCCGAATGTTACGGAACACATCAAATAGAACTTTGGAAACCATAGCTACGTATCGGAGTCATAAGTATAAGAATCATCATTTCGTACTCAACAAATAAATATATACTCATACTCTGGGTCGGAAAGATAGTCATATTAAGTTCTTTCAAAAGGTCGTTAGCATTAGACAAAGGAAAGTCGCGGGACCCACGGACGAGCGTCAACCCAATCCGGGCCCGCCTTTGAAAATCAAAGTCATTATACGTTATAGGATCATTTGCGAACATATCAAAGCAATCCGGTTCTGTCTACGAAAGTTACGGCCATTTTTAGACATAGGATCTTTTAGGAACAAAACCGTTTATTCAACATTTTAAATCCAATCATATCAAAAACATGTAGACCATATTTCTATTATATTAAGGATACCAATACCATGAAATGAATAGGAATAGTGACCATGCTCGGATTTTACGAATAGAATTACCCCCGAAGCTCATAACATATCACAACTTACTTGCGTCTAGGACATACCAAAAGAAAAGAAGGATAAGCTTTACATACCTCGTCCGCTTCCTAAGCTAATCCAAACTTACGTCTCGGCTTCTCAAAATCTACAACACGCCATTAAATACCAACATTAACTAAAGGCATTTAGACATTCAATTCCAAACTAGCACTTAATTATACAGAAATTTGGGCAGCATTTCCCCTGTAAATTCAACACCCCGAGATTCAACTCGGCCAAATCTTCAACAACAATACCAACAACAATATTTAACAACATCAATAATCAATTCAAAATGCATTCTAACGTCAACAACTCTTTTCTACATAATTCGACGACATTCCATTTACATTCAAATTAACCACATACAATCAAGCCGACCCCAATGCACATACATTCAAATACTAATCCGAGACCATTCAAACAAGATCCAAAAACACTTCAAACAATCCACCAAAATGTTCAAACGGCCCAACCAATATTCTACATAACCCGAAGTCTTCCAATTCCAATAGGAACAACACCAACACATTTCTTCCTTCCAAATTCATAAACTACATCGATAACCCGCATGTTAACGACATTACCTTTATAAATACAAGAAACTATATTAAAGTCACATTATCTTCCAAATCAGCCCACACGATTTATAACTTCAACTTGGATCATTAAACCTTCATTTTACAACATAAAATCCACAACACAACATCCTAAACATACCAAATGAAATTAGTTCTTCACTTCTACATTAAACCACACATACACGGCCACACACACAACACCATATTTTCATGAACTTCATTCATTTCTACATTTCACAACATGCACAAACCATTCTTAACATATAAAAAGAGGATTAAACCTTACCTTTTCCACTTAGTTCTTCACTTGGCTAGAGTTGAGAATTGCATGAACAAAGGCTTTGCTTGCTCCAACAACTACTTCATATTGTTTAGGACCCTCCAATGAGTTGAAAACATAGAAGAAAATAATTTTTCTTCATCAATTTCTCATGGCCAAATTCGCCACTTGGTACCGAATGTAAAATTTCCTCATTTTCTCTTCATGTTTTCTCCAAGTTTCTAGAGATATAAGATGATAAATTGTCTTGCTTTTTATGACTTATACACATATATATACTTAGCTCCCACAAATATAAAATGAACACATGTGCCATTTCATGGCTTGAAAATATTGGCCAACCATGGGTGGGGTCCACACCAACGGCCACATGGCCGCTTTTGGCCATTTTCATGAAATACTTATTTCACTTCTAGCCCTTAGTTTTATGAAAAAATAATTAACTTTCCATAATTCACTTTTAACCCCAAATTTTCCTTATTCCAAATTTACCCTTATCACTAGTGCCATGCCAATGAAAAAAAATGAATATGCAACTTGTGCATTAAAACAAAATCGTGGTTAAAAGTCTCTACCTCGTACCCCGGAATAGTCTTGCCTTTAATTTATCAAGGTTAGCTCGGATTGTCCCGAGGTACAAAATACAAGATATAACATTACCAACCTTACGTCACTCCAATAAAGTCATAACGTTTCTTTGAGCTCTCATACATGCTTTATATATATATATATGTATGTATCTACTTTATGACACCGAGTCGCGCTATAGTCGGCCGGGTACGACACATATTGTGCACACCACTGCAGTTGGGTACGAATAACATCGAGCCTATACGGTCGGGTATGGATAACACCGACCCTACATGGCCGGGTACGGATAACACCGAGCCTACATATATAATGTATATATATCTATATATATATATATGTATGTATGTATGTATGAGAATATATATGTATGTATGTATGTATGAGAATGTTTTTTTAAAAGCTAAGCATGCATGATATCCGCCTTAAGAGGCATTCAGAGGTACAGATTGATTTCTTTTATCTTATGTTATCTTCATACTTTCATTATGTTGTTACTCATGCCTTACATACTCAGTACATTTTTCGTACTGACGTCCTTTTGTTATGTGGATGCAGCGTTCACGTTACACCTCGAATTTTTTTTTATGTCGTTTGCATCATAAGCCAACTAATGTAAGCTCAGAGAGGTCATGGAAATCTTATACGGTTAAGGAAGACTTCTAACAAGTTCTAAGAAAGTGTCTAAAGATTTCGGGATTAAGCGAATCGAAGAAATTAAGTTTGTCGCAATTTTGGAAAACTTAGCAGAAATTTTGTACAGGAAATTCTGGTCCAATTTGAGAGAGGTATATCTCCTAGAATATGAGAAGTTATGGAATGCATAACCTATGCAAATTGAAGTTCATTGAGTCTAGTTTACAATGCAACAAAACCGTTCGTTGATACGACATCGGAGTAGAAAGTTATGGGCGTTTCAAGATAGGCTGCCAGATGGCTTCTCTGCGGGCCCATTTGGAAAGTCGGTGGAAAGGGTATAAATACCCCTTTCTCTCTATTTTATCATCATTTTACACTCCCTTGAGTTCGAGAAACCTCCATAAACATCTCCTAAACACTTATAGTCCAATAGATCAAGAATTCATCAAGATTTACACTAAATCCTCAATTAGTTCATACAAAGGTGATTGTTCTTGCTTCTACTCGATGTTGTGGTGAGTTTTATTTTGAAGCAAGTTGTGTGAGTGGAAGTTCTTCAACTATAGGGTATGTTCTTATCTTATCTCTTATGTTGACTTGATTTGAAGGTTTAACAAGTATTAAAAGTGAAAATAGTTATGGAGGAAAGATCATAAAGTGTTGTGTTGTAGTTGTTGAGTCCATGGGCTGTTTTGAACATGTTGTGGCTGTGTTGTTGAGCTAACTTCCATGTATATGGATAGCATCTTATGTTGTTGGTGTGTTGATGAGATTATGCTCCTTGATTGGGAAGAAAGGAAGTGTATATTGTTATTGTATATTAGTATACTTTGGGTTGTTTGGTGTATATTCTTGTATGAACAGTGGAACTAGTATTTAAGGACTTTTGTAAGTTTGTTGTTGTTATTGTGGGTTGTTGTGTATGTTGAGGTGATTGGAGAGTAAGGGGAAATGCCGCCTGTTTTAACTCTAGAATCAAGTTGTCGTTGACATACTAGCGCCATCTAAGTTTGCATATGTATTCCTTGTTATAGGATGGCGTGCTAGTTGTGATTAGCCCAATTGTTGGATTGCTTGGGCGACTTGAGGTATGTTGAGGTTGTTCCTTCTTTTCTTGGCATGATTCCATATATGGTAAGAGCGTAATGAACCTTGTGACTAGAGATTTGTCAAAGTAGATCTTGTCATATTATTGCATAGCTTCCGAGTGTTATGTTATTATTTCTGAGGGGCCATATCCCCTCCCTATGTCCTTGAGTTCATAGAGAGACAGAAGAGACATGTTACAAAGATCGGTATTTTTCAGTACATGCATGATATACATATTTTTTTCTTTAGCCTGGCCACTTGGTCAGTGAGATAGATATGTCTGGCCTATGGGTCAGTGAGACATTTTATTTAGACTGGTCACTTGGTCAGTGA
This sequence comes from Lycium ferocissimum, assembly GCF_029784015.1. Classification (NCBI taxonomy): domain Eukaryota; kingdom Viridiplantae; phylum Streptophyta; class Magnoliopsida; order Solanales; family Solanaceae; genus Lycium; species Lycium ferocissimum. Next base: position 39,120,122 of record NC_081347.1, on the reverse strand, counting down.
GACATTTTATTTTTACCTGACCGACGGGTCAGTGAGATAGATTTGCCTGGCCGACGGGTCAATGAGATTTTACAGTTGCCTGGCCATTTGGTCGGTGAGATATATGATACTGCTGCATTGCATTTCATATGAGACAGATCAGAGAGATCACCCCGGGCATTCTTTGGCCTCCAGATTATATTGTTTCAGTTCAGTTTCGGTTATAGTTATTCTACTGCCTTACATACTCGGTATCATACTAACGTCCTTTTTGTCGGGGGCGCTGCATTCATGCCTGCAGGTACGGATTTACAGACTGACAGACCTCCCTAGTAGGCGAGACCAGATATCAACTGATTGGTGAGCTCCCTTTATCCGGAGTTGCCAGGTTTATTTAGAGTCTTCCTATTGTATATGTAGACTTGATGGGTAGGCCGGGACTCTGTTCCGTCCATAATACAGTTGTTTACTCTTTAGAGGCTTGTAGACGAGTCCTGCGTATAGTATGTCAGTGTTGTAGCCTTGCCGGCCTTGTAACAAACTCCTATCATGTAACCATTTGGGTAAATTCCGAGATAAATAACCTGAACTATAACACAGAACGCAACTGCAGTCATAAGATCAACCAATTACCAGGCAAGGAGCTTTAGTAAACATATACCTTTCGATCTATTACCTCGAGAAGGTCAATACGGCTAGCCGGGTCATAGTGACTTAAAAGTTTCCCCATTATAATCATCGGGTGAAATCTAACTTAATAATCTGAATCGGTATTACATACATAGGCCTATACATATATATCAAGTTCATTTCATAACTCAATCTTCCGAAAACATAAAAGGGCTAGTCAAATTCTTCTGACTTGTGAACTCCTTCTGGGAATGTTTATCTCTTTAATCTCCTTGGCACATAAAGCTTCTCTCTACCCCAAGCACATCATTTTCCCATTGCATGTTTCTTATCATATCCTGACCTAAACATCATTCCTTCCGGCTTAATACATACTTGCTACATTTATCCCGCAATTGACTACTAACTTTATCTCTAATCACTCACTACTAGGCCCTTTCTTTCTTCTCGTCATGATCCTACTTAAACGTTTCCACAATTTCTCTTAGATTCCCGGAAAATTTCGGTAGAGTAAACTCTATAAATATAACAATCCCAAACCTGCACACAGCCCCGAAAACATATCTCATGCCTTAGAAGGCCACATATAGAAACACATATGATATATAACTCAACCCCACAGGGCTGATTACTATAAAAAAAAATGAAAAGTAATAAAGCTCGTCTCATAAGTTGTATCTGAACACTCTTTCTAGAATTTCATCTTTTTCCTTCTAAACATTTCATCAATCAACTCGCTTCACGGAGGTTTACGTACTCGTAAATCATATTTTCCCCTTATCTTGTAGTTCTTTAACACCTTATAAGTGAATATGGATTTACTACTACAATTAATACTCATATTACATAACTTACCTGTAATATTCCAAAATGACTGAACGATAAACTTTACTTCCTTATATAAGCACTGACATCCTAAAGTTCTAACAACGGAAACCCTTACCTTGGCCCCACTCGAGAACTCTAATCCGGTATAATTCGGTCCAATGGGAGTTGGGGGAGTTTTTCATCTGGTTGCTCTTCCATAGGTTGTTCTGTGACACTCACACCATCTACAAATGTACCAATTATACTGACTCTCTCATTTGACCCTCGTTCTGCGGATACCGTCACTCTGGGATTACATAAATAGTCATCTCCCAATACCTGTCTATCCCTTACCTGTTCAAAGGGGTGGATCTCAGACGGATCTGCCTCTATGGAGGACATAACTGTCACGACCCGGACTACGGGCCGCGACGGGTATCCGGGGCTATCCACCGAACACCTCTCACTTTACTGCTTATCTGCTATCATTCATACTATCTGCTCATAATCATATAAAACTAGCATTTTCTGAAATACATTTGCTTTTATAAACATAAGCCCTTCGGTTACTAAAATATATATATATATATATATATATATATATATATATATATATATATATATATATATATATATATAATCCATGGGACCATACTACCCACACTGCGTATCTACGAGCCTCTACTAGAGTATCAGACATATGGATGGGACAGGACCCCGTCGTGCCCAATCATGACTATATACAATTATATGTACCAAAAGAATGATCTGTGGCACCTCCGAAAATGGAGTGCTCTCTAATCACCGCTAGCTCCTATGAGTCCGGATCACCTCCCCGTTCTACCTCGTGGGCATGAACACGCGTCCGAAGAAAGGACGCGGTACGAATATTGTACCGAGTATATGAGGCATAAAAACGAATGAAGCATCGATAAATTGAGGAGGCATAAAACAAGGAGCAATCAGAATCGATCGAATCATAGAGAAAATCATACATGCTTGCTCACTTTCATATTCATCATCATATCATATATGCATAATCGTATAAGTCGTCGACCATATAGGTACGGTGTAATAATCAATAGCATTAGCATCATCATTAGCCTGCGTCCAGGCATCCTGCGTCCAGGATATTATCTCATGCTGCCCACTAGTGGTGACTGCCCATGCCATCTGGCCATGGTGTATAGCTGCCCGCCTTGGCGGTGTCTGCCCGGCCATATAGGCGCGGTGTGATATCATCATATACTCATTACATCATGCTTATCATAACATGCTTATCATAATATGCTTATCATAACATGCTCGTCATAACTCATCATGGTGTGCTTGACATCATATACTTATTATATTACATGCATAGAGACTCTTAGCTATTCATACTTTATCGGGGTGACGTAAGGTCGTGGACCCCCGATGTCGTTATGAGCATTCTTACGTATTCTCGCCTCACCTTGAAGGAACAAGCATAAGGTGAGTGTGCATAATGATCAATATCATTAGATTACATATATTACATCATTAGCTTCTTGAGCATCATGTCATAGACTATAGCATCTCTAGACTTTAGCTTACTATCATCATTATCATATTCATCTCATATCTCTTATCTCGTATGGCTATTCATAAGTGGGGACTCTTAACTTTCTTGGAGAGGGAACATTTATAGTAAAAGAGGAATTTCATACCATAGGACTCATGCCTTAGAAAGAAAAGGGCTAAGGCTCACATACCTTTGTCGTTTAGTTATTCTATCGCTTGCTCGTTCTCCTTTAATGCACTCGTTTACCTTCAATGGAATTCGTATCGACATTAGCTATATAATCGTGAAAACATACTTACTAAAGCTATAGAAATTTGGGCATCATTTCCTTTGTTTATGCTACTTTCCGCCACATTCCAGATCAACTCCCAACATTCACAAAGATCATCACAATATCATTAACAACAATCGTAGTTCATTCACATGATTCGCATTCCATCATTTCACCTCAATTTCCCATAATTATGACTAAAATCCATCATCGTATTCTTTCGTATCCAATACCTATTTCATGTTCTATAAGTCATTTATAACGTATTTATAACATCAACATATTCATTTCCATGATTTAATCCAACTACTATCCAATAATGACATTATTCATCCATTGATGACCCATTTGCTATATGCTGTAATCCATGAATCTCAACTTATAATGTTATAACCCGTATTTCGTACGTTGGATAATTCGGGATAATCGTGAGAAGTTAAAGGCAAGACTATTTCCAAGATTATTTTAATGTACAAAGTGGGTTGTGAACATTATTTATGAACCTTATTAGTATGGAAATATTGGAGAAGGCCAAGGGTAAAAAGGGAATTACAAAAGGGTTCATGGTAATATTATGGAAGGCTAGGGGCAAAACGGGAATTTCACAAGGTGTTCAAGAATGTTCTTGAAGGACCAAAGTGTTCAAGAAAAATTCATGAAGGGGGCCATTTGGCCGTGCAATGTGTGTGTGTATGTGGCTATGTGGGCCCCACTCTTTATGGCCATGTGATAAAAATATAGGGACCAAGCTTATATAAGAAGAAACTTGGTCATCTTTATTTAATTTCAAGAAGAAAGAAGAAAATTCTAGAAAGGGAAGAAGAGGGATCATGTGGCTATACTTTTGTTTGGAGGGACTTAATTATAAATATATAGAAGTGGTGGAAGACATGTATATATATATACAAGGGGTCATCATTTTAATTGAAGAAATTGGGAGAAAAAAAAAAGAAGAAGGAGAAAGAAGAGGTGGTTTCGGCCATGAAGGAAAAAAAAATTGGCCCTTTGAAATCTTGTTCCAAAAATTTGGTTCTTCATGTATTTCTACCAATTTAAGGATGCTCTTCAACATGGTATAGTTGTTGAAGCAAGAATCTCCCTCTTTGATGCAAGTTGACAACTTTAGTTAAGTAAGGAAGTTGAAGGAAAAGGTAAGAATTCATCCCCTTTTTATATGTTATAAAGGTTTTGTTTACGTTGTGGAATGTAAAAAGGATTAGAATTCATGGAAACATGGAAGTTTGCATGATGAATGTATGTTCATACATGTGGCCGAATGGGGTAGGAATGTGAGACAATTGGATTGAATTCATGTAGTAGTTGATTGTTGTGGTGTTGTGAATTCCTTGAAGAAAAAAATGCATGCAAACTATAAATTTAGTGTGTTAGGTGTATGTAGCCGTGTGTATCAAGTTGGTGGGGGAAGACGAATTAAATTTCATTTAATGTGTTAATTGTGATCGTTGTTAATGAAGTTGGAAGATAAAAATTGTGTGGTTAAATCCTTGTTGAAGATTTCGGGTATCATTGGACCATTGTGAATATTATAAGTGTTGTTAGAATAATTGTTGGAATTGTTGTTGATAGTTTGGCCTGGTTAAATTCCGGATTGTTGTTGATTAAAATTAGGGTCGAGTTAGAATCTCGAGGATGGAGCATTTACGGGGGGAAATGCTGCCAAAATTTCTGTAGACAAATGTGAAGTCAAGGTTGAACTTCTAAATGCTCTAATTGACGTTTGGCAAATGTGACCAAATTGTAGATTTTGGCGAACTTGGAACTGGAACTTGGAGTAGCGTAAGAGGCGGAAAAGGTATGTAAGGTTTTTCACCTTCCTTTCTTGGCATGTCTTAGACGTAGTAGGTTTGGACACGGGCCTTGGGGACAATTCTTCCCTAGAAATCCGAGATTGAAATTAACCCTTTTTCATTCAATAGAATTGAATTAAAATTTCGCATAAATGTTGGAAAGTTACCTAAACACCTAGAACTCGCATAAATAGGACCTGACTACCTTAAAACTCTCATAAGTGACGTCTCGGAATGTAACATATGTAAATTGTGTACACCACCTCATTTGGCTCGAGGTGGGCCCCACTTTGTTCCCGGATTTTCTTTATTGCTCTGTTTATCGAACGGTAAGTGTTGTAATTACTCTAATGAGAATGTGTCTATGATAAATATGACAAGAATGCTTCCATGACTAAGAGCCTTAAGTCAAGAATCTAATGCAAGTATGACAGTGCTAAACTAGTTCTTGATCTTTAACTCTACTCCTTGGTTGTGACACCATTTTCTAAAGACCTTAAAGCATATGAATTCACGCTTAGGATGTCCATAATCTCATTCCATGTTTTCTTTTAATGTTACTTTCCGCTGATGGTCTCGCCTTATAATTATCGTTCCTTCAAGGTGAGACAAAGCGATCACGATTATTCCATAATGTAATCGGAGGTCACCGACCTTATGTCACTCCGATGGATACATGACTTTCTTTGGGCTCTCTGCATGCTTATATGACATATGTATATGAGATATGTATATGCGCATGGGGTGGGGGAAGGGATACATGGGGAATGGGAAGGGAAACATGTTTCATTGCCACAATCGGGTTTATCATCCCGGACGCGGGATGCCCGGACGCGGAATTTATGGGCGAGCCGGAGTATTTCGGCACAATGTGGGCGAGCCGACGCTGTTCGGTGCTATGATACTACATGATATACTATGACTCGATATGATATAACACGATATGATATGATACGATACTATATGTTAAGACATGATATGACATAAGTTCTATTTTCTACGTCTATGAAAAGAAATGTTTTTTTTTCTAAAAAGGAAAGACAAGCATGCATGGTATCCAGCCAAAAAGGCATTCACATGTACAGGTTATCCTCTTATCTCATCACATGTTCTATGATCCCATGGTATTGTTGTCCATACCTATGTTCACATTTGTATTATTTTTCATGCCTTACATACTCGACATTGCTCGGCATCGACCCCTCTTCTTCGGGGGTGCGTTTCATGCCGCGCGGTACACTCGGACAAGTAAGAGCTATTGCATAAGACGTTCCAAATGAAGTTGGTAGTCTCCATTTGTACCAGAGTCTTTGCCGCGAGTCGGATTATATGTCTTTGTGCGGTTGTTCGAAGTTAGAGACTTTGCAGACAGAGTCGTGGGTCTAGAGTGTCAGCTTTGAAAATGGCCCTGCTAGCCGACATGTTTTATTATACATTATGTTATAGAGTCCATACGCTTACAGACTGTGTTTAAATTGAGAAACGACAAAAAGAAATTTTGAAAATTTTACTATGTATTACCTTTATTTGATTTAAGCACCCAAAGAGAATATGTGAGTAATAACAGTCAGCGGGTTCGCTCGGCTCCGAATATGGGGTCGGTGCCCGTCACACCTAAAGATCGAGGTGTGACAAAGTGGTATCGGTAGCGGGTCGGTGGCCTAAGGGTTGTCGCAAAGTCGTGTCCGAGCAGGTCCTGTTTATGGGTGTGAAGCCCGCCCACATTTATAAACGGGAGGCCGCGGGGCATCTAGAATTGTTGACCTTCTTTCTCTTGTGATCGTGCGATAGAGCCAAGTCATAAGAAATAAGACTTTCCTATATAAGTTTGGATATGCGACGAAAAATGGCAAGTCATAGAGGTGAGTCCGGATAATTGTTACAGTACTCGGAAGGAAGTTACGGACGGCCGGGATTATGCCATGTAGCCGTATGTTACGTGCGTATTGTCGATATTTGCCGTGTATAGATTTGAATAAGTATTATAAAGGAGGTTAACGAAACGGGTACGTCTAAGAGGAAGAAGCGGAAAGGAAATATGATAAACAGGTAACAAGCGAGATGCGACGTTTCAAGAAGGGTTATGGATTTGGCATGACGATGAAGGTGTGGAATAAGAATTCATGTGAGATCTGAGGGATCTGATCTTAGCGGAAATAAAATAAAATGAAGGGAACGCGAGAGAGACCGCTTGGGTTATAGCATCACAAATATAGTTAAAGACCCGATGAATAAGGATGAAGAAAGAGCAAAAATTGTAAAGATTCGTGCTAAGAATAAAAGTAGCGGAACACTTACGAAATATGGATGTACGGCTACGACACGGACGCGCGATTAAAGAGGGAATTATGAGTAAGTGAGTTAAGCAAGTGAAAGGACGAATAATGGACGAAAGAGTATGGAAAAAGGGACAAAATGATGACATAGGCGAAAAGTAAAGAAAAACTTGGGATAAGAAGTTTCGACATGTTATGTCTGGTAGTTGGAAAGAGAGACGAGGAAAAGGTATAAACAAAGACTTCATAAAAAGGACTGTCAAAGATATAAGGAGCCCCTTAAAGGGGGGGGGGGGGGAGAACGTATATGGGCTTTAAGCCCAAACGAAGGAAACTCATTAGCCCGGAACCAGAGTTTAAAGCATATCGGCCTTTCAAGTGAATACATGAAGGAAGTAGGAACGAGTTGGTGTAGTGGATTAGGAAACCTATGACACGAAATGAGGACTCGTGTAAAGACCGAGGAGTTCGACCATAAGAGAAATAAGGTAAAAGCTAGGAGTGAGCATGAAGGAAAAGACAAGCATGAAAGGAACCCCCCCCCCCCCGAGGTGTGCTATGAGACCCCATAAGACCGATTGAACATTCGAGGACGAATGTTCTAAAGAGGGGAGGATGTTATAACCCGTATTTCGTACGTTGGATAATTCGGGATAATCGTGAGAAGTTAAAAAGCAAGACTATTTCCAAGATTATTTTAATGTACAAGTGGGTTGTGAACATTATTTATGAACCTTATTAGTATGGAAATATTGGAGAAGGCCAAGGGTAAAAAAGGGACAATTACAAAAGGGTTCATTGTAATATTATGGAAGGCTAGGGGCAAACGGAATTTCACAAGGTGTTCAAGAATGTTCTTGAAGGACCAAAGTGTTCAAGAAAAATTCATGAAGGGGCCATTTGGCCGTGCAATGTGTGTGTGTATGTGGCTATGTGGGCCCCACTCTTTATGGCCATGTGATAAAAATATAGGGACCAAGCTTATATAAGAAGAAACTTGGTCATCTTTATTTAATTTCAAGAAGAAAGAAGAAAATTCTAGAAAGGGAAGAAGAGGGATCATGTGGCTATATAGAAGTGGTGGAAGACATGTATATATATATATACAAGGGGTCATCATTTTAATTGAAGAAATTGGGAGAGAAAAAAAAAAGAAGAAGGAGAAAGAAGAGGTGGTTTCGGCCATGAAGGAAAAAAAAATTGGCCCTTTGAAATCTTGTTCCAAAAATTTTGTTCTTCATGTATTTCTACCAATTTAAGGATGCTCTTCAACATGGTATAGTTGTTGAAGCAAGAATCTCCCTCTTTGAAGCAAGTTGACAACTTTAGTTAAGTAAGGAAGTTGAAGGAAAAGGTAAGAGTTCATCCCCTTTTTATATGTTATAAAGGTTTTGTTTACGTTGTGGAATGTAAAAAGGATTAGAATTCATGAAACATGGAAGTTTGCATGATGAATGTATGTTCATACATGTGGCCGAATGGGGTAGGAATGTGAGACAATTGGATTGAATTCATGTAGTAGTTGATTGTTGTGGTGTTGTGAATTCCTTGAAGAAAAAAATGCATGGAAACTATAAATTTAGTGTGTTAGGTGTATGTAGCCGTGTGTATCAAGTTTGTCACGACCCGTCTAGGGGCCGTGACGAGTACCCGATACTTGTACCGGACACCCCTTGTCTATCATATTACCTTTATTACTAAGTGGGCCATACGAACTGTACCATTTTTTTTTTTTGACATATACATTAGTAACATAATAATATACATAGATTAACAAGCTTGAACAATACATTATACAACGACAAGGACAATCAGAACACAACACATCTCTTTGTGCATAGTCACCTACGAGCCTCTAACATAAAACATGGTATACATATATACATAGGAAGGGCCGAGTACGACGTGCCCGAATACATATACAAGAGTAGTACCAAAAGACCGTGGCTCACGGCAACCGGAGCTCGCTATCTAGCTCGATAGAACTCCTAGAAACCGAGTCCGTCTACCCGCCGACTCGCGGCATGAACGCGCGTCCACAAGAAGGGACGTCGGTACAAATAGTGTACCAAGTACGTAAGGCGTGAGGTAAACTATGCAAGAATAAACATAAGTAAGGATCACCATGTCATAGGTTCCGAGGATATATAATGAAGTAAGAGAATAACCTCGTACATAGGAAGGCCCTTTTCAGGCCGGATACTATGCGTGCTTATCCTAGGAAGATATCTCTTATCATCGACATAGAAAATGGAAAGCGTATTATGACATACCTTATCGTATAATTTCATGTCGTCCTATATCATAGGAGATCATATCATATCATAGCATGGCGTGTCATAGCATAGCATATCATAGTATATCTTAGCGAAGCGTAGCATATCATAGTATATCGTGGCGTAGCATGGCATATGATACAAGAACGGATACGCGGAAACGGAAAATTAAGAAGATAAACAAAAGGAAAAGAAAGATAGATAGATTGACACAAAAATAGGCACAATTAGGCAACCAAGGTTCTTCAATAACCAAGACCTCCTAATTACACTCTAGATAGCACCAACCTCTTAGGATGACCTCAAGGAATTGAATTCCCAAGCAACCAATCCTCACAATCAATAATCAACAAGAGCCTACCAAAGGCCTCTCTCACAAGTTTCTCTCTCAGATAACCCTAAAACACTCAAAATATTCATAATTCATCAAAAAGTCCCAAATGAAATGAAAGACAAGCTATATATACAAACTAAGTAAAGAAGACTAATAGGCAATTACAATGCTACCCTTAATGAAGTAAGGGCCTTGTTTGGCTAGTCTTCTAAGTGTAGTCTTGATTCAAGGATTGGCCTTCAATGGCCAAACACGTCCCTCCTTGCATAAATGGCCCTTAATAATCAACCTTGCATGCATGGCCTTCTTGTAATCATAACCCCTCTCACAAAAGTAGCCACTTGCACAAATAGCCCTTTTTGCGCAAATAGCCATCTTCCGCCTTGAATCACCCAAGCTTGCAATCGTAGCCACTTTAAGAGGCAAGCCTTGGGACTTGACTTCTTGAAGCCTTCCATCCAAGCTATCTCCCATATCTTGAAGGCCATCTTATGTGGGCCTCCCGTGATCTTCAAAGACTCCATTTTCATGAAGCTCGATGGAATTGGTCTTGTATCATTCTCCCCTTCTTGAAAAGGATTCGTCCTCGAATCTAAACCTTGCAAAACCATAAAGGAGACAAACAAAAACCAAGTCCTCAACGGATGAGGGTTAGTGTTAGGGTGGACTAACCTACCACCATGCCAAGTAAGCACAAATTTGTCATATAGCCAAGTATCAATCATTTTCAAGCAAAATAAGCTCTCGAAGTAGAGCACTAAGAGCTTGGCTAACCAAAAGATTAAGAAATGAGGATATTCTAAAGAGCCAATGGTGTCAAGACACCAAGTTGGCGGGACATACAAATGATCCTCAATGCAAAATGATACCATTCACACCAAGTTAAGACTTCACCGGGGTCAAAGGGAAAAGATACCCACATATCACGGGCAAGGTAACAACGGAGTACCCCAATAGGACCCCACCCTCCATAAGATGCACTCCCAAAAAGATCATGAAGGTCATCATATGCAAAAAGATAATAAAGAAAGGTGTCACGCAAAATAACTTCATCTAGGGTGTCCTCAAATGTAGTTTCACTATGAAACTCAAGAGCATGATCGATACTACTACTATTCGGAATACCCAAGGAAGAATTAGCAATTTGCAGACAAGTTTCACCTTCCTTTTGAACACTTCCCCTCCCAATAAGTGGATCACAATTCCTCAAGAGGAGGATCTCCATCATAGGGAAGAGTGTTATCATCCCATAGTGGATTTTCAAATACTATGTAGTCACCAAAAGTGGCCACACTTTCAACATTACAAAACATTCCACTAGATACTTTACTCTCAATAGTCATGTCATCCTCAAATAAAACATTATCCTTTACAAGAGAGTAATCCATGAACAATGAGGAGTCAAAGCATGTCATTTCACTCTCAAAAGAACCAATGTCATCTTTCAATGCATTTTCGCTCACATGACTATCTACATGACACTCATCACCACTACAAGTTGGAGTCTTATCACATGACACTAAAGTACGATCAAGAGACCCATTTTGACATGAAACAAACAAGGGTGAGATGTCATATTCTTTCAATTGACCAACTATATCAACCTCATCACTAACTAGAGGTACATTAAACACATCACAAAGATCCTCAAGTAGTGAATTATCATTACAAGCAAGTTGATCAATACAAGTTTCAACGCGAGTTGGTAGTATGTCAAACTCGCAAGAATTACTAACATGATGACCACATGACATTGTTCTACCAATCAACTCATAAGTGTCAACACTAGGTGGACACAAATCGATCTTACAAGAAGAATCAATTTGGTCATCTAAAGGATCAACTAGTGTTTGAGCACCTTCATTCAATAATGCACTATCATTCAAAGCACAAGTGTCAACACTAGGTGGACACAAATCAACCTTACAAGAAGGATCAATTCGGTCATCAATAGGATCGACTAGTGTGGGGACACTTTCAACAATGGCATTACCGATACACGGCAAAGAAGCATTAGGCTTAACGCACGGTAAACTAACTTTCATACTTGACTTGACATTAAAATCACACAAAGATGTAGGAGTATAAGGATAAGTGATCTTACCTTGGTGTTCATGCAAGCTCCTTTGACCAATGGAAGGAATGGTTGTGGTCGCCGTCCTTGTTTTCAAGCATGGGGTTCTCCGCAGGTACCCTCAAAGATTCATTTCTTCTCATACGTGGCTTGGGATATTGGCTTCTCAATATCCTTTTCATGTCCTCCCAAGTCTTGATGGGACTCCTCACTTGTCTCCCACAACATTTCACATACTCCCAATATTTGACAAGCTTAGAGTCAAAAGTTTGAACGGCTAAGTCCATCTTCATTTCTTGTGAATAGTTGTAGCTAGCGAAGATTTCATCTATTATGGACTCCCATTTCTCATATTCTTCTCCACTAGCTTCCTAGCCAAGGTTGGCCATTTCACATGGATATCTCGCACTTTTTGCACTTGGACTCGTTCTATGAAGCACGTATGGAAATAGAGGTTTCCTCCTTTCATCCACGACATACTTATGCCACTCTTGCTCATATGGGATCTCATGCCTTTGAAACCAAGGGCCACCTAAGCATACGTGACAAGTATCCATTGGAAGCACATCACACCAAACCTCCTCTTGGTACTCACCAAGTGAAATGAATACCACCACTCTCCTATCAACCCAATAACTTCCCTCGTCATAATAAGGATATCGCCTATTCACACAAGGTAGCCTTAACTCCTCAACCGCACGAGGGGTGATGAAATTGGTGTAACAATCGTCATCAAGCACAAGGGTTCCCTCTTTACCACAAAGTTTTGCCTTGATCTCCATGAATCGCCTCTTTGGAACCACCTTCCTTTGCATAGGACGACTCCAACTAGTACTCACATTCCCACTCATGCCTCTTTGCTTCGGATAGTAAGCACTCGAGTTGTCTTCATCTTCATGATGTATAGCACAAGAATTTTCGGCTTCATTATCTTCACTATACGAATCATAACAAGGGTCTTCTTCATCCCCATCTTCCTCATGAGACACATGAGAACCACTCTCATCATATTCTCCGTCAAAATAGTAATTCTCTCCTTGAACTTCCTCATGATCACCATTCCCCATATAGCCCTCATATTCCCCATCGTCACACTCTTGATAGCTCCCATAGTCCTCCCCTTCATAACTACAACCATCATCATCATAACAATCATAATCGCCACCACATGAACCGGAATCCATGGAGAAGTACCTGCAAAGAACACTTAGCAAACACGTTAGTAGTAAAGAAACCTCACCACACTCGTGTTTACACTCGTTTGTGCTCGGCACCACTCAAATGGACTCACACACTCTTTGCCTTTTACCACTCAAATGGATTGGCCGATGTTGATTCTCGATTGGATTCGGTTGCTTGCAAGGTGCACAATTGCTACTTGAGGTCGGAATGGATTTTTGTTAGACTCGAAGAAAGAAAGGACGACTCAATTTAAAGCAAACGCACTTGAATCAAGAAATTAACGATGAAGTTGTAAAACGAGAAAAGAACGAAAAGAATTGGCTTGAAAGAAAGGACTCAAGAACTAATTAACAACCAAGTAAGAATCAATTACTAGTTGTTAATTAGCTAGAGAATCAAAGAAATGAGAAGAAGAAGTGAGCAAACCTTAGCCAAACACTTAGACAAATTTTGGAAGTTTTGACCAACACTTAAAAATTCGAACAGCTTGCAGCATATTTTTATAACGCCTATAACTTTTTCTACAGACTTCTGGTTGATGAACGGCTTGGTGATTCGGAAAAGTAGACTCTCCGAACTTGAATTTACATATATTATGGGTCCGGTAACTCTTATACACACAAAGATATGCCCTCTCAAAGTTGGACGAAAATCTGCCAACACTTAGAAAATTTTTTAGTGTCAAAAGCTCACTCTCCGAATTTGGCCCCCACGCGCCCGTCGGAGGCGCGTCGGGATCTTGACGTCATCGCTGACGTGGCGGTGCGGACGTGGCGGTGACGTGGCATTTTTTTTTTTTTGAAAAATCGTAAATTTAGAGTAAGTATTCCGATTTTTTTTTTTACTTACTTGGGCCTACAAACACTTTTTCACAACTTTATTTGGCAACTTTTGGATCAAATGACCCTTCGAAGAGTCTTAACAACCATGAAGATTTGAAGTCTTCAAGAACACAAAACGATTCAAAAATTCAACTACCCTCAAGCCAACTCCAAATTAGCTCAAATTTCGGATTTAAGTTCTCTTTGATGTAGAGAACAAAACCCAATAGGTTTCAACCTTCAATTTCAACCAAATCACAAGACCCACTTTTCAAGTTCTTGGAGTTCTTGAAAGCTTCAAATAACAAAAATGGTAGATCCTTGAAAAATACTCCAAATCACTTCAAATTTTGGATTAACCTTCTTCACTAGGAGAATACAACCCAATGACTTTCAAGCTCTAATTTCTACTTTTTTTCTTCAAAACCCACTTTCAAGTTCTAAAACCTTGCTCCAACAATGGTGAATGGCTGATATGACTCGAATAACTTTGAAACTCAAGATCTAGACTCAAAAAACACTAGGGAACTCAAATATAGTGTCAAAAACAAAAAACGACAAATCAAACCCGAATTTGAATTTTCGAATTTCAGATTTTTTTTTTTTTTTTGAATTTCGATTTTTTTTTTTTTTTTTGTTGAATCAAATCTCAAGCTAGATTTGGAAACAAACCTAATCTAGGCTCACGATACCAATTGATACAAGAACGGATACGGGAAACGGAAATTAAGAAAGATAAACAAAAGGAAAAGAAAGATAGATAGATTGACACAAAAATAGGCACGATTAGGCAACCAGGTTCTTCGATAACCAAGACCTCTAATTACATCTGGGGATAACCAACCTCTTGGATGACCTCAAGGGAATTGAATTCCCAAGCAACCAATCCTCTCACAATCAATAATCAACAAGAGCCTGCCAAAGGCCTCTCACAAAGTTTCTCTCTCCCAGATAACCCTAAACACTCAAAATATTCATAATTCATCAAAAAGTCCCAAATGAAATGAAAGACAAGCTATATATACAAACTAAGTAAAGAAGACTAATAGGCAATTACAATGCTACCCTTAATGAAGTAAGGGCCTTGTTTGGCTAGTCTTCTAAGTGTAGTCTTCGAATTCAAGGATTGACCAATGGGCTTGATGAAACACGTCCTCTTGCGTAAATGGCCCTCATCAATCGGCCTTGCGTGCATGGCCTTCTTGTAATCATAACCCTCCTTTGCGCAAAGTAGCCACTTGCACAAATAGCCCTTTGCGCAAATAGCGTCTTCCGGCCTTGAATCACGAAGCTTGCAATTGTAGCCACTTTAAGAGGCAAGCTCTCGGACTTGGACTGCTTGAAACCTTCCATCCAAGCTATCTCCCATATCTTGAAGGCCATCTTATGTGGGCCTCCCGTGATCTTCAAAGACTCCATTTTCATGAAGCTCGATGGAATTGGTCTTGTATCAGCATAGCATAGCATATCATAGCACATCATGGCATAGCATAGCATAGCATAGCATATCATAGTACATCATGGTAGCATGACCGAACGACGTCG
>NC_081347.1:39090931-39104476 GCF_029784015.1 Lycium ferocissimum | reverse complement strand
TTTTTGGGGTTTGAAATGTTCGTGAAAATTTGATGAGATTAAAAAAAGGGAAAGTTAAGTCCTCGATATTTTGGCCCTTACAAATCCCCCCAAGGGGGGGAAGAAAGCTATGAATTGCTTACCTTGAGTTAATTTTTCCCTTTTTTCATGTCTTCCCCCAAAATGTTGGAATCCCCAAGTTAGGGTAGAGATTTAAAACAAAAACTGGCATGAAGAAGTGCTTTCCAATACAAAGTTAAGGTTACGAAAAAAGAAAATTCGTCAAATCTTATGCGAAATAACAAAAGAGAGACATGGAAAGGGAAGAAAAGAGAGACCCACTTTGCCCTTATTTGGAAGAGATATATGAGAGACATCGAGGTTAGAGGTATACGCTTTATTTTTAGATAGGGTCGGGTTTTTAAATTTATAATTTTTTATGTTGTACCCCGGGGGGAATGTTATTAGGGTTGTTGTGGTGGTATCGCCATGTTAAAGCTCGGCAAATTTTTCAGAATTCTGTTTGGGCAAGTAAGAACTAGCATGTGATGACCCTAATTAAGATTTCCAAAGACATTAGACTTGAAGAAAGAAAGTTGTTAAGAGAAGCGAGTTATAAGTTGAGTATCGGATAAAATACAGTATTGAGTTAATGACGTATAAATGATGCCCCGGAAGAGTTATAACGTCCCTTAGAATGATATTGAAGTGTTGAATAAGTGTTAAGAAGGTTCCATAAGGATCGGAGATCAAACGAGTCGACGAAACAACTCTCGGAAAGCGGGTAGACATACGGCCGGACATGCGGCCGTATAAGATCTACGGACCGTATGTCTAGCGAAGTAGATCTACCGGCGAAGACATGATGCCTTTGGACCAGATATACGGTCCAACATACGGTCAGTAGATTTTATACGGACCGTATGTTGGTCCATATATTTCCATCGGGATGAAGTGTATTTTATATAAGGGACATTTCATTTTTCATTTCATTTCTCACCTCCACCATCCAAGAAGAAGCCTCTACAGTGTTCCAAACATTTCATCCATGAGAAAACCATAGAAATCAAAGATCAACAACAAGAAATCAAGAGAATCAAGTGAAGGAAACCCATTAAAAGTCATCCAAGTTAAGAAATCCAAAGAGAGATAAAATAGGGTTTTGTGCTAAGGGTGAATCACCATTCCAAGCTTGTTCCTCCATCATCTAAGGTAAGTTTCATGACCTTTACATGCTATTTGAAGTATTTATATGTCACACCCTGATCTTACCAGGGTGTGAAGGGCACCCGACCCCATATTCGGAGCCGAGCGAACCCGCTGACTGTTATTACTCACATATTCTCTTTGGGTGCTTAAATCAAATAAAGGTAAAATACATAGTAAAATTTTCAAAATTTCTTTTTGTCGTTTCTCAATTTAAACACAGTCTGTAAGCGTAAGGACTCTATAACATAATGTATAATAAAACATGTCGGCTAGCAGGGCCATTTTCAAAGCGACACTCTAGACCCGCGACTACGTACGCAAAGTCTCTAACTTCGAACAAGCGCACAAGACATATAATATTACTCGGCTAAAGACTCAGTACAAATGGAGTCTACCAACTTTGGAACGTCTTCGCAATAGCTCTTACTTGTACGAGTGTACTGCGCGGCATGAAACGCGACCCCAGAAAGAAGAGGTCGTACGAGCAATGTGCGAGTATGTAAGGCATGAAAAATAATACAAACGGGAACATAGGTATGGACAACAATACCATGGGATCATAGAACATGTGATGAGATAAGAGGATAACTTTGTACATGTGAATGCCTTTTTGGCTGGATACCATGCATGCTTGTCTTTCCTTTTTAGAAAAAAAAGCATTTCTTTTCATAGACGTAGAAAATAGAACTTATGTCATATCATGTCTTAACATATAGTATCGTATCATATCATATCATATCGTGTTATATATCATATCGAGTCATAGTATATCATGTAGTATCATAGCACCGAACAGCGTCGGCTCGCCCACATTGTGCCAAAATACTCCGGCTCGCCCATAAATCCGCGTCCGGGGCATCCGCGTCGGGATGATAAACCACGACCACCTTGCAATGAAACATGTTTCCTTCCCATTCCCCATGTATCCCTTCCCCACCCCATGTGCATATACATATCTCATATACATATGTCATATAAGCATGCGGGAGAGCCCAAAGAAAGTCATGTATCCATCGGAGTGACATAAGGTCGGTGACCTCCCGATTACATTATGGAATAATCGTGATCGCTTTGTCTCACTTGAAGGAACGATAATTATAAAGGCGAGACCATCAGCGGAAAGTAACATTAAAAGAAAACATGGAATGAGATTATGGACATCCTAAGCGTGAATTCATATGCTTTAAGGTCTTTAGAAAATGGTGTCACAACCAAGGAGTAGAGTTAAAGATCAAGAACTAGTTTGCTTTGTCATACTTGCATTAGATTCTTGACTTAAGGCTCTTAGTCATGGAAGCATTCTTGTCATATTTATCATAGACACATTCTCATTAGAGTAATTACAACACTTACCGTTCGATAAACAGAGCAATAAAGAAAATCCGGGAACAGTGGGCCCACCTCGAGCCAAATGAGGTGGTGTACACAATTTACATATGTTACATTCCGAGACGTCACTTATGAGAGTTTTAAGGTAGTCAGGTCCTATTTATGCGAGTTCTAGGTGTTTAGGTAACTTTCCAACATTTATGCGAAATTTTAATTCAATTCTATTGAATGAAAAAGGGTTAATTTCAATCTCGGATTTCTAGGGAAGGAATTGTCCCCGAGGCCCGTGTCCAAACCTACTACGTCTAAGACATGCCAAGAAAGGAAGGTGAAAAACCTTACATACCTTTTCCGCCTCTTACGCTACTCCAAGTTCAGTTCAAGTTCGCAAAATCTACAATTTGGTCACATTTGCCAAACGTCAATTAGAGCATTTAGAAGTTCAACCTTGACTTCACATTTGTTTACAGAAATTTTGGCAGCATTTCCCCTGTAAATGCGCCATCCCCGAGATTCTAACTCGGCCAATTTTAATCAACAACAATCCGGGAATTTAACCAGGCCAAACTATCAACAACAATTCCAACAATTATTCTAACAACACTTATAATTAATATTCACAATGGTCCAATGATACCCGAAATCTTCAACAAGGATTTAACCACACAATTTTTATCTTCCAACTTCATTAACAACGATCACAATTAACACATTAAATGAAATTTAATTCGTCTTCCCCCACCAACTTGATACACGCACTACATACACCTAACACACTAAATTTATAGTTTCCATGCATTTTTTTCTTCAAGGAATTCACAACACCACAACAATCAACTACTACATGAATTCAATCCAATTGTCTCACATTCCTACCCCATTCGGCCACATGCATGAACATACATTCATCATGCAAACTTCCATGTTTCCATGAATTCTAATCCTTTTTACATTCCACAACGTAAACAAAACCTTTATAACATATAAAAGGGGATGAATTCTTACCTTTTCCTTCAACTTCCTTACTTAACTAAAGTTGTCAACTTGCATCAAGGGGAGATTCTTGCTTCAACAACTATACCATGTTGAAGAGCATCCTTAAATTGGTAGAAATACATGAAGAACCAAATTTTTGGAACAAGATTTCAAAGGGCCAATTTTTTTTTCCTTCATAGTAGAAACCACCTCTTCTTTCTCCTTCTTTTTTTTTTTTCTCCCAATTTCTTCAATTAAAATGATGACCCCTTGTATATATATATACATGTCTTCCACCACTTCTATATATTTATAATTAAGTCCCTCCAAACAAAAGTATAGCCACATGATCCCTCTTCTTCCCTTTCTAGAATTTTCTTCTTTCTTCTTGAAATTAAATAAAGATGACCAAGTTTTTCTTATATAAGCTTGGTCCCTATATTTTTATCACATGGCCATAAAGTGGGGCCCACATAGCCACATACACACACACACACATTGCACGGCCAAATGGCCCCCTTCATGAATTTTTCTTGAACACTTTGGTCCTTCAAGAACATTCTTGAACACCTTGTGAAATTCCCGTTTTGCCCCTAGCCTTCCATAATATTACAATGAACCCTTTTGTAATTGTCCCTTTTTACCCTTGGACTTCTCCAATATTTCCATACTAATAAGGTTCATAAATAATGTTCACAACCCACTTGTACATTAAAATAATCTTGGAAATAGTCTTGCCTTTAACTTCTCACGATTATCCCGAATTATCCAACGTACGAAATACGGGTTATAACATCCTCCCCCCCTTTAGAACATTCGTCCTCGAATGTTCAACTGGTCTTATGGGGTCTCATAGCACCTCGGGGGGGGGGGGGGGTTCCTTTCATAACTGTCTTTTCCTTCATGCTCACTCCTTAGCTTTTACCTTATTTCTCTTATGGTCGAACTCCTCGGTCTTTACACGAGTCCTCATTTCGTGTCATAGGTTTCCTAATCCACTACACCAACTCGTTCCTACTTCCTTCATGTATTCACTTGAAAGGCCGATATGCTTTAAACTCTGGTTCCGGGCTAATGAGTTTCCTTCGTTTGGGCTTAAAGCCCATATACGTTCTCCCCACCTTTAAGGGGCTCCTTATATCTTGTGATCCTTTTTATGAAGTCTTTGTTTATACCTTTTCCTCGTCTCTCTTTCCAACTCTGCACATAACATGTCGAAACTTCTTATCCCAAGTTTTTCTTTTACTTTCTGCCTATGTCATCATTTTGTCCCCTTTTTCCATACTCTTTCGTCCATTATTCGTCCTTTCACTTGCTTAACTCACTTACTCATAATTCCTCTTTAACTGCGCGTCCGTGCCGTAGCTGTACATCCATATTTCGTAAGTGTTCCGCTACTTTTATTCTTAGCACAGAATCTTTACAATTTTTGCTCTTTCTTCATCCTTATTCATCGGGTCTTTAACTATATTTGTGATGCTATAACCGAGCGGTCTCCTATACGCGTTCCCTTCATTTTATTTTATTTCCGCTAAGATCAGATCCCTCAGATCTCACATGAATTCTTATTCCACACCTTCATCGTCATGCCAAATCCATAACCCTTCTTGAAACGTCGCATCTCGCTTGTTACCTGTTTATCATATTTCCTTTCCGCGCTTCTTCCTCTTAGACGTACCCATTCTGGCAGAACCTCCTTTATAATACTTATTCAAATCTATACACGGCAAATATCGACAATACTGCACAGAACATACGGCTACATGGCATATTCCAGCCGTCCAGAACTTCCAGTTCCGAGTACAGAACAATTATCCAGACTCACCTCTATGACTTGCCATTTTTCGTCGCATATCCGGCTTATATAGGAAAGTCTTATTTCTTATGACTTGGCTCTATCGCACGATCACAAGACAGAAAGAAGGTCAACAATTCCTAGATGCCCCTTTGACCTCCGTTTATAAATGTGGCGGCTTCACACCCATAAAACGCGGACTCTCTTGGACACGACTTTGCGAACAACCCTTAGACAGGCGACCTGCTCACGATACCACTTTGTCACACCCGATCTTACCGGGGTGTGATGGGCACCGACCCCATATTCGGAGCCGAGCGAACCATTGTTGTTATTACTCACATATTCTCTTTGGGTGCTTAAATCAAATAAAGGTAATACATAGTAAAATTTTCAAAATTTCTTTTTGTCGTTTCTCAATTTAAACACAGTCTGTAAGCGTATGGACTCTATAACATAATGTATAATAAAACATGTCGGCTAGCAGGGCCATTTTCAAAGCTGACACTCTAGACCCACGACTACGTACGCAAAGTCTCTAACTTCGAACAAGCGCACGGCACGACATATAATCGACTCGAAGCACTCAGGGTACAAATGGAGACTACCAACTTGACTGGAACGTCTTCGCAATAGCTCTTACTTGTCGAGTGTGTATTACGCGGCATGAAACGCGACCCCAGAAGAAGAGGGGTCGATACGAGCAATGTCGAGTATGTAAGGCATGAAAAATAATACAAACGGGAACATAGGTATGGACAACAATACCATGGGATCATAGAACATGTGATGAGATAAGAGGATAACACGTACATGTGAATGCCTTTTTGGTGGATACCATGCATGCTTGTCTTTCCTTTTTAGAAAAAAAAGCATTTCTTTTCATAGACGTAGAAAATAGAACTTATGTCATATCATGTCTTAACATATAGTATCGTATCATATCATATCATATCGAGTCATAGTATATCATGTTGTATCATAGCACCGAACAGCGTCGGCTCGCCCACATTGTGCCGAAATACTCCGGCTCGCCCATAAATCCCGCGTCCCGGGCATCCGCGTCCGGGCATCCCGCGTCCGGGATGATAAACGGTGACCTGGTGGCAATGAAACATGTTTCCCTTCCCGTTCCCCATGTATCCCTTCCCCACCCCATGTGCATATACATATCTCATATACATATGTCATATAAGCATGCGGAGAGAGCCCAAAGAAAGTCATGTATCCATCGGAGTGACATAAGGTCGGTGACCTCCGATTACATTATGGAATAATCGTGATCGCTTTGTCTCGCATGAAGGAACGATAATTATAAGGCGAGACCATCGGCGGAAAGTAACATTAAAAGAAAACATGGAATGAGATTATGGACATCCTAAGCGTGAATTCATATGCTTTAAGGTCTTTAGAAAATGGTGTCACAACCAAGGAGTAGAGTTAAAGATCAAGAACTAGTTTATGATACAATAACGGATACGCGGAAACGGGAAATTAAGAAGATAAACAAAGGAAAAGAAAAGATAGATAATTTGACACAACTTAAGATTCAATTTAGCAACCAAAGTTATATAAAACTAAGACCTCTAAATTATCATCAAAAGAAACACCAAATTCTTAAGGTGACCTCGAGGGAAACAAAGTCCCAAGCAACCAACCTTCTCAACAAAGAATTCAACCAAAAGCTTCAACAAGCTCTCATCTCTCATGCTCCCAATGGAGTCTTACAATTTCACAATTTCAATAATTCATATCATAAAAGTCTACCAAATGAAATAAACTAAGATAGTATTTATACTAGATAGAAAAGGAAGACTACTATGGCTATTACAATAATACCCTTAATGAAGTAAGGGCCTTGTTTGGTTAGTAGTCTTCTCGAAAAGATGAGAAAGGCCTTCTTCTCCCTACTTCATCCAAATGAGGCCTATACTTCCATTTTAGCATATTCTTGAGCTTCATGCCTTCAATCCAAACACCTAGTAAGTCTCCAAAGATGTGATCCCTAGCTCGGCTTGAAATGGATATTCTTGATGAAGCTCGGCTTGTATCATTCTCCTTCTTGAAAAGGATTCGTCCTCGAATCTAAACCTTGCAAAACCATAGGGAAGACAAGCAACAACAAGGTCCTCAAAGGATGAGGGTTAGTGTTAGAGTAGCCTACTCTACGAACATGCCAAATATGCACACACTTGTGATATAACCAAGTATCAACCATGGTTAAGAAGAACAAGCTCTCATATAGAGCACTATGAACTTGGTTATCACAAAGAACATGAAATGAATATATCATAGAGGAACCAATGGTTTCAAAATACCGAAAAGGCAATACCACATTGATTCTACTAGACATGACACACAAATTTGAAATATCATTGGGGTCAAACGGGAAAAATATCCACACATCGTGGCAAGAGAACGACTATCTACCCCCGTTAGACCCCCTCCCAACATAAGATGCACCCCTAACATAAGCATGAATGTCATCATATGCGAATAGATAGTAAAGAAAGGTTTCACACAAAACAACTTCATCTATGGTGTCTTCACATGTAGCTTCACTATTAAATTCAAGTACATGATCAAGCATACTACTAAGACTCGGAACACACAAGGAAGAGTTAACACTTTGCAAGCAAGTATCACCTCTCTTTTCAAAACACTCCTTCACCACAAGTGTATTATCATTTCCCCAAGGGGAGTTTTCTATCATAGGGAAGAGCGTCGTCATTCCATAGTGGATTTTCAAATACCATGTAGTCCCCAAAAGTGGCTACATTTTCAACATTACAATACATTCCACTAGGCACTTCACTCTCATTAGTCATGTTATCATCAAATAAGACATTATCTTTAAAGGGAGAATAATCAATGAACAATGGTAAGCCGAAGCATGTAATTTCATTCTCAAAAAGACAAATGTCATTTTTCAAAGCACCTTCATTTACATGACTATCCACATGACACACATCACCATCACAAACGGGAGTCTCATCACTCGACACAAAGATAAAGCCAAGAGACTCATTTCCACATTCATCAAACAAGGGTGGGGTGTCACGCTCATTCAAATGATCAACTAGAACCACATCATCACTAATCGGAGATTCATTAATCACATCACAAAATTCTTCGACTAGTGGACTAACATTACACTCAAGTTGATCACATGATAATGTATTTTCATTCAAAGCACAAGTGTCAACACTAGGTGGACACAAATCAATCTTGCAAGAAGAATCAATTCGGTCATCTAAAGGATCAACTAGTGTAGGGACACTTTCAACAATGACATTATCATCACATGGTAAGGAATCATTAAAGTCACACAACGACAAGCTACTACTCACACTCACATCACAAACTTGTGCATTCAAAGAGTTGGAAGTGTTGAGTTTAGCTATCGTACCTTGAAGTTCACATGAAGAATCTTCTTTAGTTGACAAGGTTTCCATGGGAGAAGATTTTTGCAACCTTGCATTCATTGTCTCTTGTGGAATAGGTTGTGGAAAGAAGACTCCCACAATTGTCCACTACATACTTGTGCCCCTCTCTTTCATAAGTAGTTCCATGAGTTTCGAACCAATCACGCTCTCTTCGTCGTTTCTCCTTACATTCGCGATTTACATCCTACTCTCCTAGGTGATCCAATTGACTATTAAATCTCCCTACCTTGTTGTTCATATCATGCAACAACCTCATCAAATCAACAATTGTAGGTTCCCGGTGGGAACTTGCATTTCTCCACCTTGATTAGCCATTAGTACCTATTTAAGAAACTCAACAAAAGCAAGCAAACACGTTACGTTAGTTAAAAATAACTACTTCAAACGCTCAAGTATGCGCACCTTTTGAATGCCTCACAAATTGCTTCGGCTAATGGTTGTATGCTTGTTAATCCGGTTGGGTCACAAGGTCCCGTTCACTACTCGAGGTCAAGAGTGGATTCTTATCGACTCGAAGAAAGAAAGGACGACTCAATTTAAAACAAACACACTTGAATCAAGAAATTAACGATGAAGTTGTAAAAACGAGAAAAGAACGAAAAGAATTGGCTTGAAAGAAAGGACTCAAGAACTAATTAACAACCAAGTAAGGATCAATTACTAGTTGTTAATTAGCTAGGAAGAATCAAAGAAGTGAGAAGAAGAAGTGAACAAACCTTGGCCAAACACTTAGACAAATTTGGGAAGTTTTTGGCCAACACTTAGAAAATTCGGAACTGCTTGCATCATGTTTTTATAACGCCCATAACTTTTTCTACAGACCTCTCTGATTGATGAACGGCTTGTTGATTCGGAAAGTAGACTCTCTGAACTTGAATTTACATATATTATGGGTCCCGTAACTCCTTATACACACAAAGATATTCCCCCTCAAAGTTGGACCAAAATGCCAACACTTAGAAAATTTTTCTAAGTGTTGAAAACTCCACTCTACGAATTTGGACCCCACGCGCGCGTCGGAGGCGCGTAGACCGATGACGTCATCGGTAGCGTGGCGGTGACGTGGCGGATGACGTGGCATTTTTTTTTTTTTTTTTTTTTTTGAAAAATCGAAATTTAGACTAAGTATTTCGACCTTTTTTTTTTTTTTTTTTTTTACTTACTTAGGCCCACAAACACTTTTTCACAACTTTATTTGGCAACTTTTGAATCAAATAGCCCTTTGGAGAGTCTTCTTCCTTATGAAGATTTGAAGGTATTCAAGAACATAAGAACAATTCAAAAATTCAACTACCCTCAAATTAGCTCAAATTTCGGATTTAAGTCCTCTTTGATGTAGAGAACAAAACCCAATAGGTTTCAGCCTTCAATTTCAACCGAATCACAAGACCCACTTTTCAAGTTCTTGAGTTCTTCAAAGCTTCAAATACCAAAAATGGTAGATCCTTCAAAAATACTCCAAATTACTTCAAATTTTGGATTCTTAACCTTCAAATCACTAGGAGAATACAACCCAATGACTTTCAAGCTCTAATTTCTACTTTTTCTTCAAAACCCACTTTCAAGTTCTAAAACCTTCAAGCTCCAACAATGGTGAATGACTCAATATGACTCCAAATAACTTGAAACTCAAGATCTAGACTCAAAAAACACTAGGGAACTCAAATCTAGTGTCAAAAACAACAAACAAGGATAAATCAAACACGAATTTGAATTTTCGAATTTCAGATTTTTTTTTTTTTTTGAATTTCGATTTTTTTTTTTTTTTTTTTTGTTGTTGAATCAAATCCCAAGCTAGATTTGTTGAAACAAACCTAATCTAGGCTCTGATACCAATTGATACAAGAACGGATACGCGGAAACGGGAAATTAAGAAGATAAACAAAGGAAAAGAAAAGATAGATAATTTGACACAACTTAAGATTCAATTTAGCAACCAAAGTTATATAAAACTAAGACCTCTAAATTATCATCAAAAGAAACACCAAATTCTTAAGGTGACCTCAAGGGAAACAAAGTCCCAAGCAACCAACCTTCTCAACAAAGAATTCAACCAAAAGCTTAAATAAGCTCTCATCTCTCATGCTCCCAATGGAGTCTTACAATTTCACAATTTCAATAATTCATATCATAAAAGTCTACCAAATGAAATAAACTAAGATAGTATTCATACTAGATAGAAAAGGAAGACTACTATGGCTATTACAATAATACCCTTAATGAAGTAAGGGCCTTGTTTGGTTAGTAGTCTTCTCAAAAGATGAGAAAGGCCTTCTTCTCCCTACTTCATCCAAATGAGGCCTATACTTCCATTTTAGCATATTCTTGAGCTTCATGCCTTCAATCCAAACACCTAGTAAGTCTCCAAAGATGTGATCCCTAGCTCGGCTTGAAATGGATATTCTTGATGAAGCTCGGCTTGTATCAGTTTAGCACTGTCATACTTGCATTAGATTCTTGACTTAAGGCTCTTAGTCATAGAAGCATTCTTGTCATATTTATCATAGACACATTCTCATTAGAGTAATTACAACACTTACCGTTCGATAAACAGAGCAATAAAGAAAATCCGGGAACAGTGGGCCCACCTCGAGCCAAATGAGGTGGTGTACACAATTTACATATGTTACATTCCGAGACGTCACTTATGAGAGTTTTAAGGTAGTCGGGTCCTATTTATGCGAGTTCTAGGTGTTTAGGTAACTTTCCAACATTTTATGCGAAATTTTAATTCAATTCTATTGAATGAAAAAGGGTTAATTTCAATCTCGGATTTCTAGGGAAGGAATTGTCCCCGAGGCCCGTGTCCAAACCTACTACGTCTAAGACATGCCAAGAAAGGAAGGTGAAAAACCTTACATACCTTTTCCGCCTCTTACGCTACTCCAAGTTCCAGTTCCAAGTTCGCCAAAATCTACAATTTGGTCACATTTGCCAAGCGTCAATTAGAGCATTTAGAAGTTCAACCTTGACTTCACATTTGTCTACAGAAATTTTGGCAGCATTTCCCTGCGTAAATGCGCCATCCTCGAGATTCTAACTCGGCCAATTTTAATCAACAACAATCCGGGAATTTAACCAGGCCAAACTATCAACAACAATTCCAACAATTATTCTAACAACACTTATAATATTCACAATGGTCCAATGATACCCGAAATCTTCAACAAGGATTTAACCACACAATTTTTATCTTCCAACTTCATTAACAACGATCACAATTAACACATTAAATGAAATTTAATTCGTCTTCCCCCACCAACTTTGTTATATCCCGCATTTTAGTGCAATCGGATAATTCGAGACAATCGCGGGAGGACGACAAGCAAGGCTACATTTTTATTTTGATAAGCATATGAATGACTTATGCCGTATTTAGAAGCGAAATTGTTGAGGAAGGTCAAGGGCATAAAAGGAAATTCGCCATATGACTCGTGGAAATATGGAGAAAGACGAAGGGCAAGTTTGGAAGTTGGGAAAAATATTTCATGAATTACAATAACTAGCCAAGTATAATTGGGCTTGAAATTTTCAAGAAAACCAAGAGGCCCAACCGGCCAAAGCCAAGGCCCAAGTCCATGTTGACTTAAAATTCAAGGGATTAAAAAGAAGACCAAGTCTTCTACATGTCCACATAATATTCAAGAAGCTTCAAGAAATTAAAAGAGAAATCAAGAGGAGAAAAAAAGAGGCCTTCGGCCGAAAATAGAAAGAGAGAAAGAAAGGAAGAAAAAAATTTGGAGCCTTAATCCTTGGTTCTATAATTGTAATCTCCACATATTCTTAGCAAGCTCAAAGTGCTCTTCAAGGTGATATAACTATCTAGGCAAGAAAGAGGTTGTGGAAGCAAGAAGAAGTTAGTGGAAGAGGTAAGAATTTCATGTCTTTGCTATGTTATAGAAAGTTATATATGTGTTGTGGTATGTGGAATTGCATGAGTATTATGGAATTGTGGTTGTGCAAGTGTGTGCATGGCCGTGCATGTATGTTGAGGTGTGGACAAGTATGAGTTAATTTTATATGGTATTCTAGTTATAGATGTTATGGAATCTATATTGGAAATGAAAGACGAATAAAAATTGGTTGAAGTTGGAAGATGGCATGTGGCCGTGTGTGTTGAGTGTGTAACCGTGCATGTGTGGGCTAGTGTGGCCGTGTATAATTGTTGCAATATGGAAGAAAATGAGTCAATTTTATGTAGTGTTTTGCTTATTGTTATGTTGTGAACTTTATGTTGCTAATGAATGTCTAGAAGCCTTAATGAAGTTGTAGTGATGGAGACTTGTTTTAGAAGTTATATGAATGGAATGTAATGTTCTTGTATGCATGAAAGATAATATGATTGGTATAGTGTTGTTGGAATGAAGATTATGATGTTGTTATTATTTTTAGTAAAGTTAGAAAGTTTTTGGAAGAAGTAGTAAGTTGATTGAGTGTGGAAGTTGTTAGTATTGTTGTTGTTGGAATTGTGGTTGATAGTTTGGCCGGGTTTGCATTCCGGATTGTCATTGGTTAAAATTTGGCTATGTTGAATGTTGAGGATGGCATATTTACAGAGGAAGTCTTTAAAATTTCGGTAGCCAAGTGGTTCCTTAAGATTCTAACTCTAAGGATACTAATGAGAGTTTTGGTAAACATGACCAATTCGCAGATTTTGACGAGATTGCAACGTGAATTTGAAGTAGCAAAAGGAGCGAAAAGAGGTATGTAAGGCTTCACCCTTCTTTCTATGGCATGTCTTAGACGTACTAAGCCGAATACGAGCCTCGGGGACCAATCCTTTCCTCGGAATCTAAGATTGAAATTCGCTAC
>NC_081347.1:39073364-39090831 GCF_029784015.1 Lycium ferocissimum | reverse complement strand
ACTTTCCTATACTACTTGTTTGCTTATGATTTGTCATTGTGGGGTGATCCTTGCGGATCTCTCTGGTACTAATGAATTTTGTAGTGGAGGCATGTTGTCTTCTTGTTGGATGTGTGTAGGTAACCCCTTAAATTTGAGGACAAATTCTCTTCAAGATGGGGAGAATGATGCAAGCCCACTTGCCTCAAGGCCATTTACAAGGAGCCAAGCCCGGGAACTACAACACTTGCAAAGCCTATTCATGAAGCGGGAGGCTCTTGAGTATATTTTTGATGAGCACCTTGGATCCCAAGTCCATTTGTTGATGAAGATTGCTTGGGGAGAAGAAGAGGAAATGGGAAATTACCATAATGGCTAAAAGATGAAGAGTTGGCTATTAACTTGCAAAGGAGATTTCAAGATTTTGAAGAAAAAGAATAGCCAAACAAGGCCCTTGTTTCATTAAGGGTGTTTATGTCATTTTTGCTTTCTTTTATTTCTAGCATAGTATAAATAGTTCTCTTCTTCTTCATGGAAGACTTAGACTATTTTGATGATTATTACTTGATATTTGGATATTGTAACTCTTGAGAGTTTGAGTGATTATTAGCCTTGGATTGGGTGTTTGTTGAGAGGATAGGTTATTAGGGATTCTAATCCCTCTTGGTCATCCTAAGAATTTGGTTGCTTCTTATTCTTAAATTTAGAGGTCTTAGTTTTTTATAACTTTGGTTGCTAAATTGAGTCTAAGTTGTGTCAAATTATCTATCTCTTTTAATTCTTGCATTTTCTTGTTATTTTCGTTTTGATTATTGTATCAGGGGGTCACCCATCCTAAAATTACTCCCACTCCAGCACGCTTAACCTCGAAACTCAGATGAAATGCGATGCTCTATTGCTAATCTGATAGCATTTACCTCACCACATGACCTTCAGCACATAATTTGGAGCAAGTTGAAGTCTCGACAGGTTTCAAAACGTTCTCGTAACGCAGCTCCCTCTGAATTAGAAAGGGTCCCTTACTCCAATCAATAATTACCTAATACTTGTAGGCATTTCAAATTCTCAGTTAGGCGGCATTTATATTCCAACGATAAGTGTCCAAAGCTCTCTTGGAATAGTATCTTTATCTCGACCTATATCATCCGTCCCTTTTGATGAAATTATCTTTTGCACCATTTGTTCCTCAAGCCTACCGTCTTTGTCGCTTAAAGATCCCATTATTTTTGAGGTAAAGTCGTGTGCACGCAGTACCCCTTTATGCTTTATGCCCGTTTACGCTTACTGTGTACCCAACACATGCTTCTAACTTACTTAAAACATTCCAAGTTCGTCGCAATGTTAGTCTTATCTTATCACCATGTCGTCACACTATACCTTTAAATTCATAACTATGTATTCCCTTTTCGTTCCATATTCGTACTCCTTTAATTATGTCTATATCAGATGCTTCCTTTAGTATTCCCTTACCATATTTCTCCGACGTCCCTCCTTTTCTGCGCACGAGGAGCTTTATAACAACTTTACATTTCGGAAAATATTAATCCCACATAATCCCTTTCTTATTTATAAATCCTATTCTGTTCACCCCTATTTGTTCTTATGTTCTTATCATTGCCAGTCATTTCCTAGCACTCCCTCTACTTCGTTATTCGTCTCTCTATAATCTAGTCTTTCACCGTTCCGTCACTGATATTTCTCGTGTTCGCGGCTACCCCCGTCATCACCTGTTACTACACTATTATCTTACCCGCTTTTCTTTTCACCTCCTCTTTTTTTTTTTGCTCTCGCTATCGTTTCCGTTATCTCGTAATTCTTTGTCCTGTGCTTTCCCTATAGAAGAACTTCATAAATCCCTCCTAATCAATAGCTCACCTTTGTACTTTAGCCACACCGATCACGTCATAACTTTTAGTCACTTCCTCGCTAGACTTTGCTCATTTTCATAACATTCCTTATTATATTCACATAATATCCTGTTCGTAATCAACCTCATAGTGTCACACTTCTCAACTTTTGCCCTTTACGGTCAATCTTATCTTTAATATCTCACAAGTGTCTTGTCGCACCTTTATATCCGTCACAACCCTCTTTTTTTGTACTGTCTCAATTGTACTATTATTTCTTCTGGCTATAATTCTCGTTATAAGTTATCCATGCTTATCAATTCAGTTGGTACCTTAACATAACACTCCATCAAGATTTGCCAATCTCTTCTAACTCCTCTCTTAATATCACAAGCCCTTTCCAAATTCTTTTTACCATGTCGATACCGACCTCTTAATTACCATTACCGCCAATTCAGTAATTAATTTATTTTTCAAGGTCAACCATACTTGCAACTTAGTCAAATTCTATCTTTACTATTAACACGACCTTTCAAGACATATTACAAACCCCTATCTCATTTCCTTCTTATTTCCTGGAAAAATTTCGGCAGAGTTTCCTCTATATTTCTTACTATCTCAAAACTTGTATGCAAGAAATACCAACAATGCCTCACAGGGCCATCATACACATATCATATCATTTTATAGCCACACAGGGCTCCCAATATTAACATCAGTATGAAAATGATGGGCTTACCTCGTATGTCCAATTCGCGCACCGTTTACACATTCTGTTTACTTTTCCCTTCCAATTTTTTTTGACTTTACATTTCAATCGTACTTTAATGCCTTAGTCAACATATGCCTTTCGTACCTTTACTTACCTGCTTGCTTTGTAACTTCCAGTATCGTCAATCGCTTCCTTCCGTCGATGTCGTCCTTCTAACGCCGAAATCAAAGGTTAGTACGGAGAATCTCATTTCCTATGACTTGGCTCTATCGCACGATCTAAGACGAGAAAGAGGTCAACGATTCCTAAATGCCCCGCAGCCTCCTGTTTATGAGTGTGGCCGGCTTCACACCATAAACAAGACTCTGCCGGACACGGCCTGTAGACAATCCGAGGACGAACTGCTCTGATACCACTTTTGTCATGACCCAACCCCGTAGGCCGTGACTAGTGCCCGAGCTGGGCACCCAGACATAACCATTAATCAGAAACCGCATACAAATAGCTTACATATATACAAAGGTCAGACATCAGACCATAGCTGACATAATCAGATCTTATACACACAGACAAATGATACGTCACCCAGTACGTTACAAATACATATATATATATATATATATATATATATATATATATATATACATACCGCGGTCACAACTTCCGGCGGATGGTATCATGCATAAGCCCGGCAGAAATTTGTCATCATACGGGGACGTCCGAACACGGATCACACCGACACAGGCGAGCGGTAACCACCCATAACCCACACATATGTCTACGGACCTCTAAGTCATAACGAGAATCATATGACGGGACGGGCCCCGCCGTACCCCCGAACAAACATATATATATGTATAATAACGAGAATGCGGTCCAAAGTATAGGCTCGGAACAAGGGAGCGCTCCAAGACAATTTGGACGGGATCCTAAGCTGGTGGACCACCCAAACAAGTATCTGTACCTGCGCGGCATGAAATGCAACCCCGAAGAAAGGGGGTCAGTACGGAATATATACTGAGTATGCAAAGCATGAAAACAGTAAATAGGATCATAATCAGAACAAAAGGTACAGAAAGTAAATGCAATATCCAGAATATCAAAATGCTTACTGGTTAAAATACAAATCATGCATGGGGCTCTTAGAATATGGTCGCCCTCCGACATTGGCACCATAACACATCATACTCCAGAAGGTTTCATAACTCCGTATCCCCGTCACACATCATAACATCATAGCATATATACACAGTACCCGGCCGAAAGGGGCTCGGCGTACCGGACACATTATAACACCATAATATATACACGGTTCCCGGCCAAAAAAGGGCTCGGCGAACCGGACACATCATACCTCAGAATACAGCATAGTGCGCACGATGACATACGGCCGGGACTCGGCGAAAGATGTAATAACGAAATGCACGAGCGAGTCGTGAATAACCATATGCGATCGAAAACATTTTCAAAGACTCAATAGCATAATCAAAACAAACCATTACTTAAGAACCAAAACATTAATCAAATCAAGTTTCCTCCGAACGTCGCTCGGGGACATATCGAATAGAGCTTTGGAATTCATAGATAGTGTCAAAACCATATGACATAGCTTATGGGAACTGAAAGCATAATCATCATTACAGATTCAATAGATAAGTACACTAACCATATCCGAAGGGTCGGGATGGTAGCCATATTAAGTTTTGTCACAAAGTCATGGGAACTATACAAAGGAAAGTCGCGGGACCCACGGACGGAGGTCAACCCAATCCGAGCCCGCCTATGGAAGGTGTAATCATTATACGCTATGGAACATCCCACGAGCATATCAAGGCGATCCGGATTCGTTTACGAAAGTTACGGCCCTTTTCGACACCAGAACCCTTTAGGAACAAAACTTTTTATGCAACATTTGAAAACCAATTATTTCAAAGACATAAGGGCCATTATTCCATTACATTACGAATGTCAAAGATAAAATGCAAATAAGAATCGTAGGCATACTCGGATCGCAAAAATAGAATTTCCTCGAGGCTCGTGTCATAGCCTATTTACAACTAAGGCATGCCAAAAGAAGGAAGGGTTTTAAGCTTTACATACCTCGTCCGCTTCCTAAGCTAATCCGAATTCAAGTCTCGGCCAATATCATCAACAACAACACCAACAACCATACTAACAACATCAATAAGTAATTCAAAACCTATTCTAACATTAGTAACTCCTTTCTACATAATTCGACAACATTCCAATTACATTCAATTCAACCATATATAATCAAGTCAACATCAATGCTCACACATTCAGGCACTAATCCGAAACCATTCAAACACGACTCAAGAACACTTCCAACAATCCGCAAAATATTCAAACCAACCCAAGCAATGTACTACTCCACCCGAAAACGTCCACATTCAACAAGAACTACAACCACACGTTTCTTTCTTCCAAATTCATTAACTACACCAACGATCCACACATTGACAACATAATTCTCATAAATTCAAGAAACTATGCTAAAATCACATTAACTTCTACAACAACCCACAAACAATTACAACTTCAATTTAAATCATTAAACCTTCATCTTCATCATATAATCCACAACAATCATCAACTAATACACTAAATAAAATTAGTCCATCATAGTCTACCAAAAACAGCCCCTATACGGCCACACTTCAACACACAACATATCATGATTTCCATCCATTTTTACACACTACAACACATTCAAAACATCCATAACACAGCTAATTCCAACCATTTAACCCACATAAAACAGCCCCTTAATCCATAAATCTCAACAAAATAACAAACTAGTTTATAACGCGCTATTTTCTCCGTTCTAATCCGTTAAAACTCTAATTAAACTTGTTAACAATGAAAAAGGGACCTTAGTCTTACTTACCTTAAGTATGCAGCCAGCACGTCACCCTCTTCTTCTTGGCTGATTTTTAGCCCAAATTGAAGGCAACGCAACGTACAACACTTTTCTCTTCCATGAGCTTCGCGATTCGGGGCTTAGATTGTGGTCAAAATTTGGTTTCTCTCTCTACTCTCCTCTCTCTCTCTCTCTCCATCTCTAAAAATTCTGGACGTTTTGGTCTGAAAAATGAAGGAGAAAAGCTGAAAATTTCACTTAAATGGCATGGGTATTGGGCACGACCCGACTTGGAATCGGGTTGGGCCGAATCCACTGTTTAGCTCGACCTTTCTACTTTAAAATATTCATATCTCCTTATCCCGATGTCACCTGTGGGCCCACAACCTATGGTTGGAAAGCTAATTCAATTATCTACAACTTCTATCTTTGGTATTTTTCCAAATTCCAAACTTATAATACCATTTTTTCCCCTCAAAGTCAGATCACCCGAAAACGTTACTTAAAAATATTTGCTTGGAGGACTTCCACTTTGATTTGGCTCAAGGGTCCTTCTTGAGTTGTGTTTAACTTCACATATATTATTCATATAACTTGTCATATGTCAAAAAAAATCTCGACATGTGGACCCCACCTCGGCTTATGAATAATCCAACGTACAAAAATACGGGATATAACATTAAAAGTCTCAACCTCGTATCCCGGAATAGTCCTGTCCTTAACTTTCCATGGTTAGCTCGGAATGTCCCAATGTACAAAATACGGGATATAAACATCTGGACCACTTAGCTAACTCATAACTATCATAATCTATACGGGCATGAGTTCTCGAAAATAACTCATCAATAAGATCATCAACAATTATTATGCCCATTTATATATGCACAAGCTGACAAGGCTACAAAAATAATATACAAGATATACACCAATGAGGTTATAAAACTTCTAACTATCCACACATATGTCTACGAGCCTCTATATAGAATACTGAAAATCATAAAGATGGGACAGGATCCCGCCGTGCCCAAATATATACATGCAAAAGGAGAGTACCAATAGACTGTGGCTACAAAATAAATGAAGCACTCCTGAGACTCCGCTAATAAAGCATCTAAGGGTCAGATTTTTCTCTCTGTTGCGGGCATGAACGCAGCGTCCACAAGAAAAGAACGTCAGTACGAGCAATGTACTGAGTATGCAAGACATGAATAACAACATAATAAATATATAAGGAGCATGAGATGAAAGAGATAACCTATACATCTGATTGCCTCTTAAGGCGGATATCATGCATGCTTAGTTTTTCCTTCAAAACTATATATATATATATATATAGATTATACTGCCCGACCATATACGGCTGGGCGTTCGGTATTTTTAAAGTCCGGGTTCGGTAATTCGATATTTGGTAATTGAAAGTATATACCAAATACCGAACTTTCAAACTTCGGTTCGGTAATTCGAGAATCGGTAAATCAAATTTCGGTTCGGTACGGTATTCGGTAATACCATTTTTTTGCAGCAAAGCGCATTGGCAACCAAATAAGATCCGCTTAAATAAGATTGCGAAATGAAAATTGGACATCAAATTGATTTAAGGCTTCAACAGTCCATAAACCAACAATAGCTTCAACATTATTTCTAGCTTTCTTTCCACAAGATTGGACATCAAATTGATTTAAGGCTGAAACAATTTGATCAATGATAAATATTTGACACATAGAAGGTATTGTAGAAGTGAAATGAAATGACAATATATTATGCAGTTTATAAAGAATTCACATAACTTGAAAAGATTGTGAAACGAATGGACTTGAAATGTTTGAAATTTCTTGGACTTGAAATGTTTGGGCTGGACTACTGGACCTGAAATGTTTTAGCCCTTTACTCCTTTAGGCTCTACACGTATTGGTATTAATTTCGGTATTCGGTATTTACCGAACGAATACCGAATGGTATAATTGTAAATACCGAATACCGAAACCGAAATATTAAATTTTATATTTTAGTACCGAATACCGAAATACCGAAATAGACGGTTTGGTTCGGTAATTCGGTTTTCGGTATTTTATGCCCAGCCCTACATATAGGTGCGGTGTGATCATCATATGTATAGCATACTGCCCGGCTGTATAGGCACGGTGTTATCATCATTACCTCATGTCCGGAACGATATCATAAGCTGCCCACTGCAGTGGTGTGCGCATCTACGCGCCTACCCGGCCGACTATAGCGTGGCAAGGTGTGAGAAAATACATACATATAATATATATATAAAGCATGCATGAGAGCCCAAATAAAGTTTTACTACTCTATCGGAGTGACGTAAGGTCGGTAACCCCCGATTTCTTTCATGGATTCTTTATCAACGCTATATCTCACCTTGGAAGAACAACTATTATAAGATGAGATCAACAACAATGGATATAATCGATAATCATGTGACAAACTCAATAGTATCATGAGAACATTAAGAACTTTAAGCTTTGGCATCTTTAGAATTGAAATCATCATCATAATCATCATCATTATCATCACAAAGAAGAACATTGTCAACAATATCATAAGAATCATGGAACTTATGGGCTTCTAGTGTTTCTAGGAATAGGAATGTGGATATCATGTATAAGTGGACAACTATGGAGTCATGCCTTTAGAAGGAGAAGGGTTAGCTTTACATACCTTTACGTCTCCTTAATTACTTAACGTTCTCCTCCCAAGTCCACAAAATCTACATTCATAAGGATTCATACTAGGGTTAAGTCTTGAAAACACTCTTAAGTTCAAACTAGCATAATTAACGAACTAACGAAATTTGGGCAGCACTTCCCCTATTTCATCTACTTCTACCAAATTCCAAAACAACTCCCAATCAATAATAACATCATCAACAATACCATAATTAATAGACTTCATTCTAGTTATTCTCCATTCAATGCCCAAAACTCCTTTTCATAATCAACCCATAACAACAATTTCAACACAACTCCATATACACTTGTATATAATGCTTCCTCATCATCATCATCACCACTCATAAAAAGATTATACTCATAATATGCCAAAAATTATAACTCAAAATATCCTCAAATTCATATTTAAACTCTCTTTTTGTTACACCCCGTGGTTCTGTACGTTGAAATTCGTAAGTATTGGTTGTTTCAAGTATGGACTTTGAAGTAGCCCTCGTAATCGTAAGTTAAGGTGGGGCCCACATGCCAGGGTTTTATAACGTACATATGAAAAGTAATATGAGTAGTACATGGAAAGTTGAGCAAGTCTTAAGAAGGACCCTTAAGCCGAATATGGGCATAAACCCTCCAAAAGGATGATTTAAGGATACGTTTTCGGATGATCCGACTTGGAGAAACCAAAACGCCATTATAAGTTTGGAATTTGGAGTCACACAAAAAATTAAAGTTGTAGATAATTGAAATAGATTTCCAACCATAGGTCATGGGCCCTCATACGATATCGGGATCAAATGTTATGCGCGTTTTACGATCGGTACGTCAGGGCAATGCGCAGGGGAGGACCCTGCAACTCAGAGCGAACGCCCCACTTGGCAACGCGATCGCGCTGAGCAAATTTTAAGTCGGTCTAGGCAGAACCTGGACCGTTATATAAAGGGGTCACCCCCCCCCCCCCCCATTTCTTCAGCCAAAACACTCCCAACTCTCTCCCGAATTCCGGTCCAGGTAGCGTACAGTTGCGATTACAAAACCGTATAGTAACGCGTTTGGCTCAATTCAAGGTGGGAAAAAGTGGAGATATAGCAATATTATTGGGAGAAAGGTATGAATCTCTTATTATTAATGCTAATCTTGGTTTATTTATGGAGATAGAACTGTTAAATAGCCGTATCATAATTTTGTTGGCGGAAATATGGGATAAATATCATATGGAATAATTTATGGAGTATTTTGGTAGTAATGGTATTGTGGTGGATGTTGGTATTGTTGTTGTTGTTGTTGGTTGTTGAATTGAGATTTCGGGCTAGGCATATAAACAAGGGAGATGCTGCCCGATTTTCGGCAAGATATAAAATGGTTTAATATGAAAACCATTATTCTCTTGAATGTAGATTTACGAGCTCGGGCGGATAAGCGTAGGTAATAGGAGGTTGAACAGGTATGTTAAGGCTAGTCCCTTTTTTTTAAAGGCATGATTCCTATGTTATGATTTCATAAATGTTTCCATAAGCATCTTGTTTCCAAAAGCTACAAGTTCATGACTCTTAAAGCTTCGTATGATGTTAAAGATGAGAATGTTTCTATAATGATTATGATGATGATGATTTTATGTTTAACAATCT
Organism: Lycium ferocissimum; assembly: GCF_029784015.1. Taxonomy (NCBI): domain Eukaryota; kingdom Viridiplantae; phylum Streptophyta; class Magnoliopsida; order Solanales; family Solanaceae; genus Lycium; species Lycium ferocissimum. The sequence continues at coordinate 39,081,097 of NC_081347.1, read as the reverse complement.
CAAGTTATGACTTCAATGATGATGATTCCATTCTAGAAATTCCAAGTTTATGATTTCAATGTATTATGAGAATGTTGAGTTATTTCATAATTTTCTAGATTTTATTCATTGTTGTTGATCTTACCTTATAATAATTGTTCCTTCAAGGTGAGATAGAGCGATGATGATTATTCATATAATTGGAGGTTACCGACCTTACGTCACTCCGATAGGGTGGTAGCTTTTAATTGGGTTCTCATGCACTATATGTATTTATATATGTAACTTTTACATACCGTTCCTTAACGGCTGGGCAAGATACTATATATATTTCGCCGCGCCTTAACGGCCGGACAAGACCGCGCCTTAATGGCTGGACAAGATGCTAGATATATTTCACTGCGCCTTAATGGCCGAACAAGATACTATATATATAACACCGCGCTTACATGGCCGGACAAGACCGCGCCTTAATGGCCGAACAAGATGATACATATTTATTACTGCGCCTTAACAAGATGATATATATTTATTACTGCGCCTTAATGGCCGGACAAGACATTATATATATATATGGAAAAGTCCTTTTTTTTAAAAAAGCTAAGCATGCACGACATCCGCCTTAAAAAGGCATTCGGAGGCACAAGCTGATCTCTTTTAAATTACGTTATCTTCATACTTTCATTATATTTTTATTTATGCCTTACATACTCAGTACATTGCTCGTACTGACGTCCTTTCTTATGGACGCTGCGTTCATGCCCGCAGGTAGACAGGTAGACGGACCTGACCCGTAGGTGATTTATCAGCGAATTCTCAGGAGCACTCCACTTAGTTCGGAGCTAAAGTATATGGGTATTGGTCCTTATGGTTACTTGTATTCCATCTAGAGGCTTGTAGACATGTGTGTACAGTAGACGTTTCACAACCTTGTCAGTTCATATTGTTGGATAATATTTTAGTAGCCTTGTCGGCTAGTGATGATGAACATAATTGTTGGAGATTATCTAGAGAGGTGTCGTTATGTTGTGATATATATATCCTTACAGATTATGATACCCATGAGTTATCTTTATGGTCCACCCAAAAATGATTATAAGATGTATGTTTAGAGGTGCTCGGTGTGTTAGCTCCGGGTGCCCGTCATGGCCCTCTAGTTGGGTCGTGACACTTTTCATTTTCCTCCTTCAACCAAATTGTATAACAATCAAACAACCTTAACAACATGCAATAGATGTGAAAACTTACCTTAATCACACAAGAGCAAGCTTTGGATCAAATTATTCCACTAGAGCGAAACCTCCAACTTCAACACCAAAGGAATTCTTGAACTCTATGAACCCTAGTGAGGTTTTTAGCACATGAATCTCTTGATCCTCTTGGGTTTGGCCTTGATTAGCATATGAACTTGAGGAGAGGGTTTTGGGGAGTGTTTGGACGAAATTTGAGGTAAAAATGATGAAAAATGAACCTTGGATCAAATTTATAACATCAAAAAGTCATCCACCAACTTAATTTCTGCGGCCACTTTGACGGACCGCAGAATATTTGTCGCTTAGTCAAATTGGTCCATCAAATGGACCACCCAAAAGGTGCTCTCTGGAACTGCTTTATGGTGGGAAAAAAATTATTTGACAGTCCACAGAAATTTCTGCGGTTCGTCAAACTGAACCGTCAAATTTCTCTGCCCTAATAGTCTGTATTAAAACACCCATAACTCTCTACTCCGATGTCACATTGACGAACGGTTTGTTGCGTTGGAAACTAGACTCAATGAACTTCAATTTGGATAAAAGATACACACCAAAACTCCTCATATTCTAAGATATACCTTTCTCAAGTTGGACCAAAAATCCTGTCCAAAATTCTGTCAAGTTTTCCCAAAGTTCCGACAACTCAATTTCCTTAATTCACTTATTCTCCAATCCTTCCATAACTTATTACATGAACTTAAACCCCTCATAACAATAAGATAGGCGTATATAATCTCATATATCCTAGAAGATAACTCCAGTGTCCACAATCAGAACAACTAACACCTAACGTACCTCGACGTACAAAACTACGAGGTGTGATACGATCCTACTTGGCACACTTCACTTCAAGACATCGACCCAAGGCCAAGTCATGTAACTTCAAACTTTACAAGTGGCGTGGATGACAAGGATGGCATGAAAGGCCTTTGGAGGCTCCTATAAGCCACACAAGGTGGCTTATGATGTGTGTAAGGTGGCTTGGGAGTTGATTGAAGAAGAAGCTACTAGAAAGGGGACCAAATGCGCAAAAAGGCCAAATGTCTAAACAGGGACATTTCTGTAAATTGGCTACACTTGCAAACTTGGACAAGATCGAGAGTTGACTATTTGTGCAATGAAGGTTATGCTTGCAAGAAGGCCATGCATGCAAGGTTGATTAGAGGGTCATCTATGCAAGGAGGGGCGTGTTTGGCCATTGAAGGCCAATTCTTGAATTGAAGACTACAATAAGAAGACTAACCAAACAAGGCCCTTACTTCATTAAGGGTAACATTGTAATTGCCTATTAGTCTTCTTTATTTAGCTTGTATATATAGCTTTTCTTTCATTTGATTACTTAGGTTTTGATGAATTATGAATATTTTAAGCGTTTTAGGGTTATCTCTAGAGAGAGAAACTTGTAAGAGGCCTTTGGTAGGCTCTTGTTGATTCTTGTATTGTTGAGAGGTTGATTGCTTGGGATTCGATTCCCTTGAGGTCAACTTAAGAATTTGGTGTTTCTTTTGATGATAATTTAGAGGTCTTAGTTTTTTATATAACTTTGGTTGCTAAATTGAATCTTAAGTTGTGTCAAATTATCTATCTTTTCTTTTCCTTAGTTTATCTTCTTAATTTCTCATTTTCGCGTATCCGTTCTTGTATCAATTGGTATTAGAGCCTAAATTAGGGTTGTTTCAACAAATCTAGCTTGGGATTTGATTCTACCAAAAAAAAAAATCTGAAATTCAAAAATTCAAATTCGTGTTTGATTTTTCCTTATTTGTTGTTTTTTGACACAAGATTTGAGTTCCCTAGTGTTATTTGAGTCTAGATCTTAAGTTTCAAGTTATTTGGAGTCATATTGAGTCATTCACCATTGTTGAGCTTTGAAGCTTTGAAAATTCAAAAAGTGGGTTTGGTGATTGAGTTGAAATTGGGGTTAATTGATTAGTGGGCTTTGTTCTCCATATCAAAGGGAGCTTGGATCTGAAAATTGGAGGAAAAAGGAGTTGATTTGGTCCTAGATTGCATTTGGGTGTTCTTGGTGTTCATAAGAACATTCATATCTTCATATTGGAGAAGAAGACCAAAGAGGGTATTTGATCCAAAGTCTTCTAGTAAAAGGGGTGAAAAAGTGTTTGTGTGGGCCCAGAGAAAAAAATTCGGATTTCAAAAAAAAAAAAATCGGATTTAAAAAAAAAAAGTCAGGCGTACGTTGCACGTGCGACGCACGGCCATCACACGAGGCAATTTTTTTTTTTTTGAATTTTTTGATTCTCTGCAGAGCCCGTGTTGCATAGATTCAGAGAGGGGTATTTTGTGCGTGCGATCCTTGTGCGATGCATGGCCATCGCATGGCCATCGCACGACTCTGAAAACTCCAAAAAAAATTTCTAAGTGTCAGATTCAGAGAAGGGTGATTTGTGCGACGCGTGTGCGACGCATAGCTAACGTGACCTTCAGAAAGTGGTTCGAAGTGCTCGAAAACGGTTAGGTTCCTTCTTAACTTGCCTTCTTTGATTCTTACAACTAGTTAACAACTAGTAATCAATCTTATTAGTTGCTAACTAGTTCTTGAATTCTATTTTCTTTCGTACCAATTTTTTCAAGCTTTTCTTCATTTTTTTTTACCTCGTTGTTAATTTCTTGTCTAAAGTGCGTTTGTTTTGAATTGAGTCGTCCTCTTTCTTCGAGTCTAACAAGAATCCATTTCGACCTCAAGTAGCAATTGTGTACCTTGCAAGCGACCAAATCCAATCGAGAATCAACATCGGCCCATCCAATTGAGTGGTAAAAGGCAAGAGTGTGTGAGTTTATTTGAGTGGTGCTAGCCAAGCACAAAAGAGTGTAAACACGAGTGTGGTGAGATTCCTATACTACTAACGTTGTTTGCTTGTTTTTAAGTGTTCTTAAGTAGGTACGATGATGACGGTGAAGGAAACTCAAGTTTCCCCCGGGGAACCTACACTTGGTGATGTGATGGCTATGATAACCGAAACGAAGGGTCTAATAGCTAATTTAGAGGGAAAGATAGGGGCCTTGGAATGCAAGATAGAAATGAAGTAGGGGAGTGCAAAGTGGCAACTCAAGAGTGGAAAAAGGAAATGAAGTGTGGAGTGATGTGAGAGAGCTGCCACAAATTAAATCTAACCTTTCTACTTCTTTCCCTTGTTGTGAAGAAGCTTTTATAGGTACTCAAGGAAACGAATTGCTAAAAGAGTCTTCATGTGAAGAACTCCCGTACTTGAAAGGAGGAAAGGAGGAAAGGAGGACAGGACCATCTTTACAATTGGTCAAGTGAGCTTGCCATGGATAGATAGCTCAAGGTAAAGAAAATTGTTCGTGTGAACTTCAAGGTAAGATAGCTAATCTTAACACCACAAATGATGTGATTGATCATGTTGTCGAAGTGAGTGTAAATGATAGCTTGTCTTTAATTGAGCTTAATGAATCTTTGCCTTGTGATAGGCCTAATGCTATAATGACAATTGACAATGTAATTGAAATAGATGGTCCAACACTAGTTGATCCTATTGATGACTATCTTGACTCTTCTTTTGAGTTCAAGTTGTGTCCACCTAGTGTTGATCCTCTTGATATGCATGTTAGTACATGGTCATGTGAGTTGTTAGAGCACCAACTAGTTGATCTTAGCGATGACCGAATTGAATCTTCTAGCAAGGTTGATTTGTGTCCAACTAGTATGGGTGATGGTATTGGTCAACTTGCTTCTATTGCTAGTCCACTAATTGAGAAATGTTGTGATGTGCCTAATAAATCTCAATTTAGTGATAACTTTGACCAAGTTGATAGTGAATTTGAATATGACACACCACCTATGTTTGATACCTATGGAGATGAGTCCCATGACCTTGACTTGTTGTCATTTGTGGAGACTCAAGAGCCTAATGGTGTTATGTGTCATGTAGTTAGTCATGAGAACGAAAATGCCTTGAAAAATGACCTTTGTCTTTTTGAGAGTGAGATTGCATGCTTTGATTCTTTATTGTTCATTGATCCTTCTCTCTTTATAGATAATGCGTTATTCAAAATTAACATGACTATTGAGACTGATGAACCTAGTGGGTTGTTTGGTAATGTTGAACGTTTAGTTTCCTTTGGAGACTATAATGTGATATGTAACCCACTATGGGATGAAGGCACTCTTTCCCATGATGGAGATCTTCCTTTGAGGAATTGTGATCCATTTGTGGGGAAGGAATGTGTTACAAGGGAAGGTGATTCTTGTCTAGAAATTGCAAATTCTTTCTTTCATGTTCAACTTCATAGTAGCCCATTGGATAATCTTGTCCTTGAATCATATGGTGAGGTTACATTGGGGAGTGATATTGATGAGGAAGTTATTTTACGTGATACCTTTCTTTATTACTTATTTGCATATGATGACATTCTTGAGCATATGGGGAGTGCATCTTATGTGGGAGAAGGCTCTTATGATCTAGCCGATTGTGTTCTTGACCATACTAGATGGATGTTCGTCCCCTTTGATCCGGGTGACACCTTGTGTGATTTGAGAGCACTATCTTGGGGGAGTCCTTGTTTGAAAAATGAGAGTGTTCTTGTTTTGACACTATGCTACATGTCAAATAGAACCAATGTCGAGTTGCATACTTCGTACTTTGAATCCATTGGTTTTATTACTCTATCCTTATGTCATGAACCTTGGAGGAATCAACTTCTTGATACCTTATGTGTGGAAATGTTAGTCATGATTGTCATAGATGTGTGGTTGTACCACAATTTTGTTCATCCTTGGCATGAATATGTGATTATTGCATTGTGTGCTAACCCTCAATCCTTGAGGAGTATGTTTTCGTATGTCTTCCCTTGGGTTTTGCTAGGTTCGGATTCGAGGAAGAATCCTTTTGAAGAAGGAAGGATGATACGATCCTCGCAGCACACTTCACTTCAAGACATCGACCCGAGGCCAAGTCATCGAACTTCAGCTACTACGAGCGGCGTGGATGACAAGGATGGCATGGAAGGCCTTTGGAGGCTCCTATAAGCCACACAAGATGGCTTATGATGTGTGAAAGGTGGCTTGGCAGTTGATTGAAGAAGAAGCTACTAGAAAAGGGACTAAATGCGCAAAGTGGCCAAATGTGCAAGCAGGGATATTTCTGTAAATTGGCTACACTTGCAAACTTGGACAAGATCGGGAGTTGTCTATTTGGGCAATGAAAGTTATGCTTGCAAGAAGGCCATGCATGCAAGGTTGATTAGAGGGTCATCTATGCAAGAAGGGGTGTGTTTGGCCATTGAAGGCCAATTCTTGAATTGAAGACTACTGACCCAACCGGAGGGCCGCGACGAGCATCCGGTGCTATCCCACCCGGGCACCCCTTAACATACTTTCACATCATATCTAGGTGAGCCACATAGCTAAATCATGCTTTTCATTCATCATTATTCTATATCTCGTTGGGCAACAACACATCTATATCATCATTAAGAACCATGCTCATATAAATGTACATAAGCCGACAAGGCTATCAAAATAATATCCCAAAATATAGGCCGACAAGGCCAAACATATCTAACCATATACACATGTCTACGAGCCTCTAAGAAGAACACGTCATATCGTAACATATGGGCGGGACGGGACCCCGCGGGTGCCCTTAAATATGTACACAAAAGAATTTATACCAAAAGGCGCCGCTCCGAATGAAATGGAGCTCCGCTATGTAGTCCCTGAGAAATCTAGCTATGGATCGAGTACATCTCCCCTGACCACCTGCGGGCATGACGCGGTGTCCACAAACAAAAGGGACGTCGGTACTAAAAATGTGAGTATGTAAAAACGCATGATCAATATCAATATGAAAGCATAATAGATAACATATGAAATAGCATAAGATGGGAGATAATAGCATCATCGTCATAACACTTACTTGCTTTCCATAGGAACGTTCCATTTCTTTTGCGTATTCATGTGCATACATTCATAGCTGTGCTCATTTAACTTTCGTATCCATTTTCGTATCCGTATTCATATTTCCTTCCATACTCATACTCATATCATATACATTGCATATACATAGCCTTTACTTGGCATTTACATATTGTTAACGTATTCGTACTCATATTGATGTCATATACATAGCATTTATACAGCATAACCGACCACAAAGGTTCGGTGTTTCACATACTGGCAGCCTACCAAGGCTCGGTGTCATACATACACAGCCCTACCAAGGCTCGGTGTTATGTCCCAGGTACTCCAATTTGCGGTGGTGCGTGCGTATCATCATATATATATATACATACATATTCACTATATTCTACCCCGGCCATATAAGCTCGGGGTTCACAATAGCCACTCGTAGGGCGCATATACATATAAGCTCATAATTTAACTTTAGCCTTTTTACTATCGTCGTTCATTATATTCTATCTTTAGAGGATTACTCGTCGTGTGAGAGACTTAGTACAATCGTATCATCTTTGAGCACCATAAGCTTAGTAGCTTGGTGATAGGATCGTTGGAGGATAATA
>NC_081347.1:39034355-39073264 GCF_029784015.1 Lycium ferocissimum | reverse complement strand
CAAAATATTTATGAACACTCAAGAACACAAGTATTCAAAACATTTCAAATGATATACCAAAATGACCGTCTTGATGTCTAGTTTTCAAATATCACTACGGGTCACCCAAAACACCTAAACTAATGGCACGATTGGAGATTTTAGAAATAATAGTTCCTGAACTTTTTCTTGAACATATGAACATCCAAGAACACAAGTCTTCAAACACCAAAATCGTATTCACCCAAAAGATCAAGAACACCGAAATACTCCAAATCTTTCCAATTTTTCGATTCTTACCCTTCTTAACTCAGAGAAATCAACCCAACAACTTTCAACCCTCAATTTCAACCTCTTCTATAAGACCCACTTTGAGTCTTCAAGTTTCAAGGTCTAACAATGGTTGAAAATTGAAAATCTAACTTCAATTGACTCAAAACTTCAGATTTAGAACCTAAGAACTCTAAGGAACTCGAATCTAACACTAGAATCAACAATAAAACAAGGAATTCAAACCAATTTTGGATTATTTTTTTTCTAGATTTTTTTTTTGTGAATACCAAACCCAAGACTAGATTTGTTAGAACAAATCTATACTAGGCTCTGATGCCAAATGATGCAAGAAAATAAAGACAAGATAGAAAAGAAGACACAATTGATAAACAATTGGATAATAACTAGAAGAACTAGTCCTAGTTATCTTCCAAAGGATCAAAGGCACCTATCTTATACAACAATCCTCAAGAGAATAGCAATCTCTTGCAAATTGAATGATCAAACGGGGTTGTACAATTTGAGTCCACCAAATCACAACAAGTCTCAACTAGAGAGAAAAGTTCAATATTCGTATATTTCAAGATAGGTTCCTTTCAAATGATTTACAAGCACCTTTAAATAAGGTTCTTAAAATATACTAGTCAAAAGAAATAAATGGAAGTGTAGTCTTCTGTGCATAAAGACTACAAAATGCATACTCCTAGAAGCCTAGAAAGCCACTACACATTATGAAAGTCGAATAGCCTTTAATAAGCCTAGAAAACACAAAAAGGGGAAGCTTCCTTCATTCACATTAGACAGCCCTCATGTTCACATCAGAGCTTCTGAAGTCCCAATTTGGGTCGCTAGACTTGTTCTTTCATGTAGCGGATCTTGGGCTTCAATCCACATCTTCTCAAGCCACTGGGTCTCCCGCTGACTTGAGTCATCACCATGGTAATTTGGATTGCATCAAGTGCTCTATTATAGGAGCAACTGATACGGCCTCAGGGATCTCCTCCTCTGGTGTCCCAGACGAATACTCAGACGGATCTGTATCATAACTGTCCCTTGGGGGGTCCTCCTCCCTGGATGTCAAAAACTCTGGAGGAATCGTCGCTGGGTCCTCCGAGGGATCGGGCCTCAATGGGAATAACCGAGGCTCCTCCGGCTTTCGGGTCATGGAACCCGGGGTCCCGAATCTACTCTGTGGCCTCTTAGCACCCCTACTATCCGAAGCCGATCTCTTCATCTCTCGCCGTCCGCACCTACCATGGAAAAGAGGTCGAAGCGATATTTCCTAGACTCGGCTCTATCGCACGATCTAAGACGGTATGAAAGATAACATCCTAAATATCCCGTAGCTCCGTTTATAGATGTGTGCACAACACACCGATAGACTCTACTAGACACGGTCGTAGACACTCCGAGGGTGAACGCTGATACCACTTCGCCACAACCCAACCCCATGAGCTATGACTAGTGCCCGAGCAGACACTCGTATACGAACTCGTTAAATATAGCCACACCGAAACCGAGGATAGTATGGAAACTTTGCAAAAGCAACTAAAGATTCATAACGCCATATATCATCATAAACTCCGTCTCCCGAGGGAGTCCACCGGCCTAACAAAGCATGACATAATATGCAAGCCGACAAGGCTGCCACTGTATACGGAAATACCCAAAACGAACCATATCGACATAGCTGACCAAAACCTATATACAACCCACACATGTCTACAGACCTCTAAGCAAAGTGAAATATGACGGGACAGGGCCCCGCCGTACCCCTGAATATGCATAAGTCTACATCCAGATCTGTACCAAAATAATCTAGGCTCCGGAACAATGGAGCTCTCCAAATGTACCGAGAAAGTCCTAGGGAGGATCACCAATGTAGTGTCCGTACTCGCGGCATGAAACGCACCCCGAAGAAAAGCGGGGTCGTACGAGGAATGTACTGAGTATATAAAGCATGAAATACAATAAAGAAGATCATGGCTGAATAAAAGATTACAGGAGGCAAGTATGATAACCAAAGATACCAATGCACCTGTGCCTTAAGAAATGAGAATTATGCATAGCTATATCATATACCATACCCTACGCCCATTACGGGGACTCCTGAATAAAGTCATATACATGTATACCATACCCGACCCATCAGCGGGACTCGGTGCATAATCATATCATATCATATATATATATATATATATATATATATACCATACCCTACTGATGAGGGGACTCGGTGAACAATGCAGTGAAACGCACGAAAACATACCGCCGAGACTCGGTGATAGATATATTAACGGCATGCACCAGCAGGATAGTGAGCTTATATGCAAACTAAATCATCATCTGAGACTCAATAGAATAATTAGAACGAACTAACACTTGAGAATCAAAGACAACAGTCATGTCAAGTACCCCTCGAATATCACTATGGATTATATCAAATAGAACTTCAAGAATCATAGACACGTATCAGGACATAATGAAATAGCTTCCGGAAATCAAGAACAAGAGGCCATCCTAGTGTCTCTAAGAATAGAGCTTCTTTGGAGTTTATACATTCGTCGTCTGTTTGTCTCACATAGATCATGCCAAAAAGAAAGAAGGGATAGCTTTACATACCTTTGACGCTTAATCCGTGACTCGATATGTATACGTTGCCCGAAGTACCTCAACCTATATTAAGACGTCAAGACTATGGTTAAGCTACGGAAAGGCTTAAAACGTATTTCGAAGTTAGTAACTCATTTCTAGAAAATTGGGCGGCATTTCCCCTATATCGTTCACTTCCCTCACATTTGAGCCAACTATACAACAACCAGAATAACATCAACAACGACACGTCCAAGTTACCACATCAAGAACTAGTCAAAACAAGATCCAAGAACACCTCGAAAACAAAATTTCGCACCGCACACACAACACTCCAAATCAGTCCACACGTTGCATATTTAACAATAATTACATAACGACCACGACATACTCAACTTATTCCTAATGATCTATAGCCATAACACATCATCAAAATAACCTTACAACAAAGATGCCCCAAACAGCCCATCAACTACAACAACACAAATACATAATTATAACCACACTTTTAATCCTTCTTCAACTCAACAAGAACAACCCCTAATTACAATACAACAATAACAACAACAACCTCAAATAGCAATATCACGTGAGAATTTCCCCCAAAAATCTCATCAAAACAGCCCACAACCTCATGAACATCTAATCCAATTCATATCTCAACAATCTCATATAAACAACTACAACTTTAATTATCAAGATTCCTTCATTTTTAACACATAATCCATGACAACAATAACAACAACACCAATCAAACCTAATCCACCATTATTACATTAAAACAACTCCTATACGGCCAAACAGAACCTTAACGTTAACATACACAATTCCTTGCATCCAATTCCACTTAATAAGAGTTAATCTCTCAATTACAACATCATTTACTCCAATTACACCATAAGAAGAAGAAATCTTACCTCAAATTAGCAAGAACAGATCCTACAATCACTTGCACCAATTGCACCACTTCTTCTTCCTCAATTTAAATCCTAATGTTGCTGCCTCCTTGAACGTTTAGAACACTTTTTATGGAATTATAATTCCCTTTCTTCCACAATTTTGGAGCTGGCCGTGAGCTTCAAGAGCAGCCATGGCTGTTGGTGATTTTCTTTCCAAGATGAGTTTGTGAAGATGAAATGTGTGACTTAATGAGTCATTGCTATATATATATATATATTTATATATATATATATATATATATATATATATATATATACATGCACTTTTTTGTTGACACGTGGCCCCCACTTGACACGTGTCCCATTAGCATGTCATCATCCATGCTCCAATCAAATTCACCATGTTTTAGGGGCCCACTTAGTAATCCGATCATAGCTATTAATTAATCATTAATCCCCACTTAATAATCTAATCATGGTTAATTAATCCCTAATCTTCACTAATGTTTCTACACTAATTGTAATTAATAAGCAAACCGTGCATTATTAAAATCGGGATTAAAATGTCCTTGTCTCTGTTACATCCCGTATTCTCATGCGTTGGAAAGTGTATGAGTTAAATGATATTAGTAACGGACACGAGGTTATCCCCCAAGCTTATAGGTGGTTAAAGTGATGGTACACATGTTACACCCCGGAAAGTTTGCGTTACCAAGACTGTCGATGGCTTAGTACGAGCTCAAGGGAGAGCAGAGTTATACAAGAATTAGGGATGAAGATTATATTATTCACGTATAAGAGTGTACATATGACATTGGAGATCGTATGGAGTAAATCCGTTAACAAGTTACCTGATGATAGCCCTCGTAACCATAAGTTAAGGTGGGGCCCACATGTCGGGATTTTATAAAGGACATATGAAGAGATATATGGGTAGTACATGTGAAGTTGAGCAAGTCCTAAGGAGGACCCATATGCCAAAAATGAGTGTAAGCCCTCCAAAAGGACGATTTAAGAAAATGTTTTCGGGTGATCTGATTTCGAGGGGCCAAAATGGTATTATGAGTTTGGAATTTGGGAAAACTCCCAGAATGAAAGTTGTAGATAATTGAAATATCTTTCTAACCATAGTTCGTGAGTTCACAGGAAACATCGGGATAAGGATATATAGACATTTTAAGGCAGAAAGGTCAGTGGGCCAGGCCCAACCCGAGCCCAACCGGGTCAGGCCCATTACCCACACCTTTTTAAGTAAAATTTCAGCCTTTTCTCCTCATTTTTCATACCAAAACACCCAGAAAATTCTGGAGAAAAGAGAGAGGAGAGCCTAGAGAGAAAATCAATTTTGACCAAAATCTGAGCCCCGAATTCCGAAGCCCATGAAGAGAAAAGTGTCGTACGTCGCGTTGCCTTCAATTTGAGCTAAAAATCAACCAAGAAGAAGAGGGTGGACATGGTGGCTGCACACTTGAGGTAAGATTAAGTTTCCTTTTCATTGTTAACAAATTTATTCAGAGTTTTAACGGATTAGAACGGACGGAATAGTGTGATAAATTCGTTTGTTGGTGTTGTGGGATTATGAATTTAGGCTTGAAGAGAAATTTGGATAAAAATATATGTATTTATTTACTAGGATATTGAATATGTTGCTATCGATGTTGTTGGTATTAATTTTAAGCGCTTCTACTAAATAAAGTTATTAATTAGTCGTATCGCAAGTTGGTTGGTTGAGAAAATGGGAAAACAAAGAAAAATGGGCTGTTTTATGGCATATGTTGTGTTGGAAATGATGTTATTACTATTGGTATTGTTGTTGATGTTGTTGGTTATTGAATTGGAATTTCTGCCAGGGCATATAAACAAGGAGAGAAGTACGAAATTTCTACAGACTATAAATGAATTTATTTGAAGGACTAAGACAAGCGTGTAATAATGAGTCTAATGGTTGTGTAAATCCTCTTAAATGTAGACTCATGAGCTTGGACGAATAAGCGTAGCTAATAAGAGGTGGAACAGGTCTGTGAAGCTTACCCTTTCTTTCTTTTGGCATGTCTTAGATGTAAGTAAGATATGATATGATACGAGCCTTGGGGTAAAACTCCATTCTTAAGATCCGAGCATGTCTACGATTCTTATTCACTTCTTGATGTTAGCTTCTTAATATAGTCGAGCTATGGTCCTTGTGTCTTTTGTGTGATTGGATAGTAAATGTTGCATAAAAAGTTTTGTTCCTAAAGGATTCTATGTCGAATAAGGTCCCTAACTTTCATAGAAGGGCTCGGATCGCTTCGATACGTTCGTAGAAGATTTCATAACGAGTAATGCCCGTAACTTTCATGGGCGGGCTGGGATTGGTTGATACACGTCTACGATCCCTCAAATTTCTCTTAATGCAGTCCTAATGGTATTTAGAGCGGATTTAATATGACTATCGTTTGATACTCGAGCGTTGCTTTGTCTCCTTATCTATAGAGTCTTAAAAGATGATTTGTATGCATATGGTTTCTCACTACTCTGCTCGTGCGAGCTGTTATTACTTCTTTCACCGAGTCCCAGTGCAGACACGTATTCGTGCAACTCCACCGCATTATTCACCGAGTCCCTCACTGTAGGGCCGGTGTGGTATATATATATGACGACATGATGATATGATGACATGATGATATGGGGACGGTGGCCAGTCGGCATATGATGATTCCATTCACCGAGTCCCTCACTGTAGGCCGGACACGTTATATGTATATGTATATGTATATATGTATATGATGATTTTACTTACCGAGTCCCTCACTAGAGGGCCGGGACACGTTATATATGCATATGTACATGATGATTATTTACTTATGTCACTCAGTCCCATAATGGGCTGGGTATGATATTGACACGCATGATTTATGTTTCAGAGGCAAGCCTTATGGTTTTTCGGTTATTGTGCTAATTTTCTATACTCCTTATTCCAAAGATGATCCTCGTTATCGTATTTCATGCTTTACATGCTCGCACATATTCCGCATCGACCCCTTTTCTTCTGGGGTCGTGTTTCATGCCACGCAGTGTGTATACGCATTTAGTAGAGATGTTCCACGGATCGGCGAGCTCCATTTCCTTCCGAGTGCCGCCGAGTCGAGTATCTATGTTATGGTATCTTGGTTTTTATGTTAGAGACTTTGCGACAGAGTCACGTATATAGCATGTCGGTCTCGTAAGCGGCTCTCCGTAAGCGGGTGTATCATTATGCATTATGTTACGTTTTCATATGATTACGATTTTACTTGATTTGAGAAAGACGAAAAGCATGTTGTTCTTTGAAAAGCTTCCATTATGCATTCATTTCATGATTTAAGAGTCCAGTAAGATTATGAGTACCACGAGGATCAGCAGGTTCGCTCGGCCCTAAGTAAGGTCGGGTGCCCATCATGCCCCATCAAGTAGGGGTGTGACAACACATGTATCGTAAGGATTTGAAGTTAAACCAATCGAAGAAAATAAGTTTTGTTGAGTTTCAACATTTATTTGAGTGAAATACGGTCCAAGCTATAATATCCCGTATTTTTGGACTAGAAAAATTTAATCGTCCAATATGAGCAAAATTACCCGAGCCCGGAGAATTCGATCATATCCAAGGATGAAAATCAAGAGCTCGGTGTATACAAGGAATGAAGTCCCAAAATGATTTAAGACAAAAAAAAAAAATGTGACGACGATGACTGAAAATAATATTTTATGTGTGGCAAATGAGGCTATGGACTATGTTATACTACATGATTATAATAATGAGTATATGAAGGGTGTTAAAAGTGATTAATATTAAAGTGAATTGAGATCAAGAATTAATTATCCGGATATTGGTTAAATGCTGGAATAAAATGAGAGACAAGGGACCTAATTGTTGGATAATTTTAGTGGAGGACTAGACTTTAATTAGGAAATTAGTGGATAATTTTAATCATGAACCACTTTTCACGTGTAACTCTTGTAAGTGACTATCATATGACTCACTTTATGGTTCTTGACTTATGTGGCAGCAAAAAGAGGTCCTACTTACATAGACAACAATATTACTATTATATATAAGAGGGAATGTGAGGACTTTTGTAGTCCTCACAATAATTTCCCAATTTTTTAAAAACTTTTTAATTAATTACTTTTATGTCCTAATCTTATTTATTTAAGTCAATTTTTTTGTTTTTTGTTTTTAAAGTCTACTTTTCAAAAGCTATCGAACCTGGGGACTTTTGTAGTCCTCACAATAATTTTTAAATTTTTTTAAAACTTTTTAATTAATTACTTTTAGGTCCTAATCTTATTTATTTAAGTCAATTTTTTTATTTTTGTTTTTAAAGTCTACTTTTCAAAAGCTATCGAACCTCCTACCTCATTTTTCACGTTCTTTGATTTTCTGATTGGTGCTCGATATCCGCATTTGAGCCCAATTAATCCGTATAATTCGCACCGCATCGCGCCTATTCGGGGAGCGCTTCCTCCAAAGATTTTTTTCCATATCCATGTTCGAACCCCTAATCCCCGATTAAGAGAGGAGCCTCCATCCGTCGCACAAGTTAAATTATGTATTTATCTTAAAAGTTCATTAACTATGTATAGATTATTTATTTAGAACTAAATAACTTCAGAAAATTAGGATACATAAGTTATAATGTCAAATTCTGGTTCCAAATTTGATTTGAATTAAATAATTTCATCAAAATGGAAGTTAAAATATTAAAGGAGTGGAATGAAAATTTTGCTTTCATACAATGGGTATATGGTGGTTGTTGTTGTTGTTGTACACTTGTACTAACACAAATTATATTTCTTTAGTTAAAATATCTACTTTTATATCTTGAGTTTGGGCCCGGGCTTAGCACGGGCCTCACATAACTAGTATATAGTATATGCACGTATAGGCTTAGAAGGGGGTTAGAACAAAAAGGGTACTTTCACTTCAACAATTTAGAAGCCTAGCTAGTCTTAAGTAAAACAAAAAAAAAAACTAGCATTTACGTATGCTGCTAGCAGCAGCTAATTCTATCTATGGAGAAGCTCAACCATGCTCTGAAACACCTCTAAATATTTCTAAAGGTTCCATGGTCATCCTAGAAAAATTCCTCACGGTTTTGGAGTGATTTCTCCATGGAAAGTCCTTGTGATGTTAGGTAAGCTCATCCTTCTTCTTGTGTTGGGGATTTGAGATTCCTTCATATTGAAACAAAAAGTTAAATACAGCTGATTTTGGTGTTTTGAGGTAAGACCCTACTCCATCTATGTGGAACTAAGGATATACAAGTTACGGCTAGCTTGTAGAATCGGAAAATTTTAGTTATGATGTTATTGTCTCTTGGGCTGTTTTGGGTAATGTAAGGTGCTTGATACAAGAACGGATACGCGGAAACGAGAAATTAAGAAGACAAATAAAAGGAAAAGAAAAGATAGATAATTTGACACAGCTTAAGATTCAATTTAGCAACCAAAGTTATATTAAAACTAAGACCTCTAAATTATCATCAAAAGAAACACCAAATTCTTAAGGTGACCTCAAGGGAAAACAAAGTCCCAAGCAACCAACCTTCTCAACAAAGAATTCAACCAAAAGCTTCAACAAGCTCTCATCTCTTATGCTCCCAATGGAGTCTTACAATTTCACAATTTCAATAATTCATATCATAAAAGTCTACCTAATGAAATAAACTAAGATAGTATTTATACTAAATAGAAAAGGAAGACTACTATGGCTATTACAATAATACCCTTAATGAAGTAAGGGCCTTGTTTGGCTAGTAGTCTTCTCAAAAGACGAGAAAGGCCTTCTTCTCCCTACTTCATCCAAATGAGGCCTATACTTCCATTTTAGCATATTCTTGGGCTTCATGCCTTCAATCCAAGCACCTAGTAAGTCTCCAAAGACGTGATCCCTAGCTCGGCTTGAAATGGATATTCTTGATGAAGCTCGGCTTGTATCATTCTCCCTTTCTTGAAAAGGATTCGTCCTCGAATCTAAACCTTGCAAAACCATAGGGAAGACAAGCAACAACAAGGTCCTCAAAGGATGAGGGTTAGTGTTAGAGTAGCCTACTCTACGAATATGCCAAATATGCACACACTTGTGATATAACCAAGTATCAACCATGATTAAGAAGAACAAGCTCTCATATAGAGCACTAAGAACTTGGTTATCGCAAAGAACATGAAATGAATATATCATAGAGGAACCAATGATTTCAAAATACCGAAAAGGCAATACCACATTGATTCTACTAGACATGACACACAAATTTGAAATATCACCGAGGTCTAACGGGAAGAATATCCACACATCATGGCCAAGAGAACGATTATCTACCCCATTAGACCCCTCCCAACATAAGATGCACCCCTAACACAAGCATGAATGTCATCATATGCGAATAGATAGTAAAGAAAGGTTTCACACAAAACAACTTCATCTATGGTGTCCTCACATGTAGCTTCACTATTAAATTCAAGTACATGATCAAGCATACTACTAAGACTCGGAACACACAAGGAAGAGTTAACACTTTGCAAGCAAGTATCACCTCTCTTTTCAAAATACTCCTTCCCCACAAGTGTATTATCATTTCCTAAGGGGAGTTTTCTATCATAGGGAAGAGCGTCATCATTCCATAGTGGATTTTCAAATACCATGTAGTCCCCAAAAATGGCTACATTTTCAACATTACAATACATTCCACTAGGCACTTCACTCTCATTAGTCATGTTATCATCAAATAAGACATTATCTTTAAAGAGAGAATAATCAATGAACAATGGCAAGCCGAAGCATGTAATTTCATTCTCAAAAAGACAAATGTCATTTTTCAAAGTACCTTCATTTACATGACTATCCACATGACACACATCACCATCACAAACGGAGTCTCATCACTCGACACAAAGATAAAGCCAAGAGACTCATTTCCACATTCATCAAACAAGGGTGGGGTGTCACACTCATTCAAATGATCAACTAGAACCACATCATCACTAATCGGAGATTCATTAATCACATCACAAAATTCTTCGACTAGTGGACTAACATTACACTCAAGTTGATCACATGATAATGTATTTTCATTCAAAGCACAAGTGTCAACACTAGGTGGACACAAATCAATCTTGCAAGAAGAATCAATTCGGTCATCTAAAGGATCAACT
Organism: Lycium ferocissimum; assembly: GCF_029784015.1. Lineage (NCBI taxonomy): Eukaryota > Viridiplantae > Streptophyta > Magnoliopsida > Solanales > Solanaceae > Lycium > Lycium ferocissimum. The sequence goes on along the minus strand of NC_081347.1, from coordinate 39,062,351 downwards.
AGTGTAGGGACACTTTCAACAATGACATTATCATTACATGGTAAAGAATCATTAAAGTCACACAACGACAAGCTACTACTCACACTCACATCACAAACTTGTGCATTCAAAGAGTTGGAAGTGTTGAGTTTAGCTATCGTACCTTGAAGTTCAAACGAAGAATCTTCTTTAGTTGACAAGGTTTCCATGGGAGAAGATTTTTGCAACCTTGCATTCATTGTCTCTTGTGGAATAGCTTGTGGAAAGAGAAGACTCCCACATTTGTCCACTACATACTTGTGCCCCTCTCTTTCATAAGTAGTTCCATGAGTTTCGAACCAATCACGCTCTCTTCGTCGTTTCTCCTTACATTCCGCGATTTCTATCCTACTCTCTAGGTGATCCAATTGACTATTAAATCTCCCTACCTTGTTGTTCATATCATGCAACAACTTCATCAAATCAACAATTGTAGGTTCCCCGGTGGGAACTTGCATTTCTCCACCTTGATTAGCCATTAGTACCTATTTAAGAAACTCAACAAAGCAAGCAAACACGTTACGTTAGTTAAAAATAACTCACCAAACTCTCAAGTATGCGCACCTTTTGAATGCCTCACAAATTGCTTCGGCTAATGGTTGTATGCTTGTTAATCCGGTTGGGTCACAAGGTCCCGTTCACTACTCGAGGTCAAGAGTAGATTCTTATCGACTCAAAGAAAGAAAGGACGACTCAATTTAAAACAAACACACTTGAATCAAGAAATTAACGATGAAGTTGTAAAAACGAGAAAAGAACGAAAAGAATTGGCTTGAAAGAAAGGACTCAAGAACTAATTAACAACCAAGTAAGGATCAATTACTAGTTGTTAATTAGCTAGAGAATCAAAGAAGTGAGAAGAAGAAGTGAACAAACCTTGGCCAAACACTTAGACAAATTTGGGAAGTTTTTGGCCAACACTTAGAAAATTCGGAACTGCTTGCATCATGTTTTTATAACGCCCATAACTTTTTCTACAGACCTCTGATTGATGAACGGCTTGTTGATTCGGAAAGTAGACTCTCTGAACTTGAATTTACATATATTATGGGTCCCATAACTCCTTATACACACAAAGATATTCCCCCTCAAAGTTGGACCAAAATCTGCCAACACTTAGAAAATTTTTCTAAGTGTTGAAAACTCCCACTCTCTGAATTTGGACCCCACGCGCGCGTCAGAGGCGCGTCAGACCGCTGACGTCATCGCTGACGTGGCAGCTGACGTGGCACTTTTTTTTTTTTTTTTTTGAAAAATCAGAAAAATTTAGACTAAGTATTTCTGATATATTTTTTTTTTTTTTTACTTACTTGGGCCCACAAACACTTTTTCACAACTTTATTTGGCAACTTTTGGATCAAATAGCCCTTTGGAGAGTCTTCTTCCTTATGAAGATTTGAAGGTCTTCAAGAACATAAGAACAATTCAAAAATTCAACTACCCTCAAACCAACTCCAAATTAGCTCAAATTTCGGATTTAAGTTCTCTTTGATGTAGAGAACAAAACCCAATAGGTTTCAACCTTCAATTTCAACCGAATCACAAGACCCACTTTTCAAGTTCTTGAGTTCTTCAAAGCTTCAAATACCAAAAATGGTAGATCCTTCAAAAATACTCCAAATTACTTTAAATTTTGGATTCTTAACCTTCTTCACTAGGAGAATACAACCCAATGACTTTCAAGCTCTAATTTCTACTTTTTCTTCAAAACCCACTTTCAAGTTCTAAAACCTTCAAGCTCCAACAATGGTGAATGACTCAATATGACTCCAAATAACTTGAAACTCAAGATCTAGACTCAAAAAACACTAGGGAACTCAAATCTAGTGTCAAAAACAACAAACAAGGATAAATCAAACACGAATTTGAATTTTCGAATTTCAGTTTTTTTTTTTTTTTTTTGAATTTCGATTTTTTTTTTTTTTGAATCAAATCCCAAGCTAGATTTGTTGAAACAAACCTAATCTAGGCTCTGATACCAATTGATACAAGAACGGATACGCGGAAACGAGAAATTAAGAAGACAAATAAAAGGAAAAGAAAAGATAGATAATTTGACACAACTTAAGATTCAATTTAGCAACCAAAGTTATATTAAAACTAAGACCTCTAAATTATCATCAAAAGAAACACCAAATTCTTAAGGTGACCTCAAGGGAAACAAAGTCCCAAGCAACCAACCTTCTCAACAAAGAATTCAACCAAAAGCTTCAACAAGCTCTCATCTCTTATGCTCCCAATGGAGTCTTACAATTTCACAATTTCAATAATTCATATCATAAAAGTCTACCTAATGAAATAAACTAAGATAGTATTTATACTAAATAGAAAAGGAAGACTACTATGGCTATTACAATAATACCCTTAATGAAGTAAGGGCCTTGTTTGGCTAGTAGTCTTCTCAAAAGATGAGAAAGGCCTTCTTCTCCCTACTTCATCCAAATGAGGCATATACTTCCATTTTAGCATATTCTTGGGCTTCATGCCTTCAATCCAAGCACTTAGTAAGTCTCCAAAGACGTGATCCCTAGCTCGGCTTGAAATGGATATTCTTGATGAAGCTCGGCTTGTATCAGTGCTGGCATTATTGTTGTGATGATTGTTGCATATTGGATCGTTTTAGGAACTGGAAGTCGTGTCATGTTATAGATGAACAAGATTGATGGTTTAAAGGTGTTAAATGTTAAAAACTATAAGTTGAAGAATTAAACGATACACTTGAAGTGTTAGTTATGTTGTGTAGAGATGTTGAGCTGATTTAGTTCGGTCGAATGGTTGGAGATACTAGTGGATACGTAACCATGTATTGGTTGATGAAGTTGTGAGATTTAAAAGGGAGCTAGATGAAGATTATGGCGCAGAAGTTCGCATAGAATTGTTTTCCCTTCATCGGCTAGTTACTATGCTTCTCGTTATTTATGGAAGTATTGTCTTGATGGTTGTCGCTTGATTTTCTAAGGAAGCTGATTTTATTACCCCGTTGGGAAGTCGACATGCAGGTATGTAAAGCTACCCTTTCTTTCTTTTTGGCATAATCTATGTGAGACAAACAAACGATGAATGTATAAACTCCAAAGAAGCTCCTATTCTTAGAGACACTAGGATGGCTAATGTTCTTGATTTCCAGAAGCTATTTCATTATGTCTTGATACGTGTCTATGATTCCAGAAGTCCTATTTTGATATAATCCATAATGACATTCGGGGGTACTTGACATGACTGTTGTCTTTAATTCTCAAGTGTTGGTTCATTCTACTTATTCTATTGAGTCTCAGATGATGATTTAGTTTGCATATGGTTGCTCACTACTCTGCTCGTGCATGCCGTTAATATATCTTTCACCGAGTCCCGGGCCGGGTATGTTTTCGTGCACAGTTTCACTGCATTATTCACCGAGTCCCTCACTAGAGGGCCGGGTATGGTATATATATATATGATGATATGATGATGGATGGCACCGAGTTCCATGATGGGCCGGGCATGGTATACATGTATACGACTTATTCACCGAGTCCATAATGGGCCGGATATGGTATATGATATAGCTATGCATGATTTTATTTCATAAGGCACAGACATACAAAGGATTTCTTGATTGTCATACTGTCTCCGTAATCTCTATTTCGGTCATGATCCTCTTTATTGTATTCCATGCTTTATATACTCGGTACATATCTCGTACTGACCCCCTTTCTTCGGGGGGCTGCGTTTCATGCCCGCAGGTACATATACTCGATTTGGTGATCCTCGAGCTTAGGACTTCTACTCAGCTGTCTTGGAGAGCTCCATTGTTTCGGAGCCTAGACTATTTTGGTAGAGATCTTTTGATGTAGATTTATTTATGTTTATCCAGGGGTACGGTGGGGCCCTGTCCCGTCATATTTCACTATTGATACTCTTAGAGGTCTATAGACATATGTGTGGATTGTATATAGGTGTTGTTCAGCTGTGTCGATATGACTTGTTTTGGGATGTTCCCGTACGTAGTGGCAGCCTTGTCGGCTTGCGTATTGTGTTATGCTTGATTAGTTGTGACTCCTCAGGAGACAGGTTATCTTGATATATATGACGTTCTGAGATAACATCTTATTTTTGCAAGCTTCCATATTGTGTTTAGTTTCAGTTTGACTATATCTAACAGGTACGTATACGAGTGTCCAACTCGGGCACTAGTCACGGCCCATGGGGTTGGGTCGTGACAGTCTCATATCTCAAAAATACTCTCGTCCTTGAACTTATGCCGAGTAGCTTACGAATAATCCAACGTACAAAAATACGGGATATAACATCCGTCCCCCCTTTCGAACATTCGTCCTCAAATGTCAAACTAGTTCTATAGGGTCATATAAAAATTCGGGGAAAGTCTCCTTTATTGCTATCCCAACCAACCAGCATTTAGCAACCCACAGATGCCTCATAGGGCCACAATAACATATAGTCTCACCTACCAATCAATATAGTCAAGTAAGGGATTAATATTACCTGCAGGCATAGGGAAATAGTAAGATACTTATTCTTCATCTCGTCATCGGCTTCCCAGGTTACCTCTTCCCTATTATTATTTCGCCACAATACTTTGACGGAAGCCACATCCTTAGTACGTAACCTCCTAACTTGACGATCAAGTATAGCTATAGGGCTCTTCTCATAAGACAACTCCTCTGTTACCTGGACATCGTCTACAGGGAATACTCTAGAAGGGTCACCAATACATTTACGAAGCATTGATACATGGAAGATTGGATGTACTGTTTCCAAATCAGATGGTAGGTCCAACTCATAGGCAACCTTGCCTACTCTACAAATAATTTGATAAGGCCCAATGTATCTCGGGCTAAGCTCTTCCCCTTCTTGCCGAATCTCATCACACCCTTCATGGGTGACACCCTTAGGAACACCTAATCGCCAATCTGAAACTCTAAGTGTCGACGTCGGTTATCTGCATATGACTTCTGTCGACTCTGGGCTGCCAATAATGTCACGACCCAACCCCGTAGGCCGTGACTAGTGCCCGAGCTGGGCACCCAAACACAATCACTAATCCGAATCACATACGGGTAGCTTATACGAACGCAAATATCAAACACTGTCTCAGAGTATATCAAACTGTCGCAAACACATCTCCAACACGAACATATATATATCAGAAGCCGGCAAGGCTATCAAATGGCGCAACGGCCCAAAACATGTACAAATGCAAGCCGACGAGGCTGCTACGGCGAATGGGATCGCCCGCAACGTATAACATACAAACACACTCGTACGTAATAGGCCTAACCCACATATACGTCTACGTACCTCTCTAAATGTACCATCGAATCATATGACGGGACAAGGCCCCGCCGTACCCCCGAACAAACATATATATATGCAACGAACGAATATATACCAAAAATGTGGGCTCCGAATAAGGGGGAGCACCCCAAACAAGAAAAGAGTGTCCTAGACGGCGGATCACCGAACCGTACGTCCGTACCTGCGGGCATGAAACGCAAGCCCCGAAGACAGTGGGGTCGATTTTAATATGTACCGAGTATGCAAAGGAAGATACAAAGAAGCGAATCTGAGTCATAATCGAACAGAAGTGCCGAAAGTGAGCATAATAACCAGAATACCAAAGTGCTTGCATCTGAAGTACAAATCATACATAAGCGGTACAGAAGACAAATATAACCATCAGAATGCCAAATGCTTAGCTTTCTTTTGAAAAACATTTCTGCCTCATACATGCGAAAATAGAACATGTCATAATGTGGGTTGGCCCCATTATTGGGTTTGCCCCACCACAGGCTCCGATACCAACTGATCACATTCCAGAATACACATATCATATCACGAGTCATATTCAAAAGCAAAATGTACCGTAAAGTAAGTGTATATCCAAAACGCCAAATACCGCGATCAAATACCCAAATGTCAATAATATCCGACATACAGCGGCCAAATACCCAATGTCAATATTATCCGACATACCGCGCCAAATACCCGGTCAATATTATCCGACATACCGCGGCCAAATACCCGCCGGTCAATATTATCCGACGTACCGCGGCCAAATACCCAATGGTGCTCGGCGAACCGACATATCATACTCCGAATATCATGTAGTGCGCACGATACATAACCGGCCCGGGACTCGGCGAAAGATGCAATAACCATTTGCACGAGCAGAGTAGTGAGTGATCATATGCAATGCAAACCACTTACAAAGACCCAACAGCATAATCAAAGCGAACTATTATTTACAACCCAAGATAATAGTCAAATCAGATTTTCTTCCGAATATCACTCGGGAGTATATCAAACCGAACATCAGGAACCATAGTCACGCATCAACATCACATACATAAAAATCCTTATTTCAGACTCTACAAATCGTTAAGTAATCATACTCGGGGGTCGGAAGGATAGTCATATTAAATTCTTTCAAAAATAGGTCGCTAGAACCAAACATAGATAGTCGCGGGACCCACGGACGAGCGTCAACCCAATCCGGGCCCGCCTATGGAAATCAAAGTCATTACTCGTCATGAAATCATTTGCGAAGATATCAAAGCGATCCGAGTCCTTTCTTGAAAGTTACGGATTCGTAGTTTGAGAATCATTTAGGAACAAAACTCTTTTGAAAACAAAACTTTTATGCGACTTTTGAAATTTAGTTATATAAAAGACATAAAGACCATAATTCGACCACATTAAGAGTACAAATATCAAGAAACAAATAAGAATCGTTTACGAGCTTATCAAGCAATCCGGTTCCGTCTATGAAAGTTACGGACACTTTTAAACATACGATCCTTTTTTAACAAACCAAACTTACATAACGTTTCAAATCCAATCATATCAAAGACATACGTACCATAGCTTGACCATATTGGGGATGCCAATATCAAGAAGCAAATATGAATCATAAACATGCTCGGATTTTTAAGAATAGAATTACCCCCAAGGCTTATAACGTATTACAACTTACTTGCGTCTAGGACATGCCAAAAGGAAAGAAGGATAAGCTTCACATACCTCGTCCGCTCTCCAAGTCACTCCAAACTCAAACCTCGGGCTCTCCAAAATCTACACAATATCATTAAATACCAACGTTACTATAGGCAATTTAGGAGTTCATTTTCAAACTAACACATAATTCTACGAAAATTTGGGCAGCACTTCCCCTGTAAATAGGCCAACCCCGAGAATTTAACTCGGCCAAATCAACAACAACAATACCAACAACCAACCTAGCAAAATCAATAATCAATCCGAAAGGCAATATAACATTAGTAACCCTCTTTTTTACATCATTCGACAACGATTCATTATATTCAATTCAACGGCTCACCTTCAAGCCAACATCAACACTTATACATTCAAATACTAGTCCAAACCCATACCAACAACATTCAAGAACATTTCAAACAATTCACACAATATTTCAAACATCCCAAATAATACTCCAACTCACCCGAAATTGCCCCAAACCCGAGAACCTCAACCATAACACATTCCTCACTTCCAAATCATGATTTGCACCAACAATCCACACTCTAACAATGTCATTCCCATAAATACACAAATTACATCAATGCACAATAATCTCCAATTTAGCCCACAACACTTACGATATCAATTTGAGTCATTAAACTACTATCGTCAACATAGAATTCATAACGACAACAACCAAAATACTAATTAACATTAATCCATTCCTTGTCACATAATATGGCCCATTTTCGGCCAACACTACATATATACATATTGATGATTCTCATCCATTTCTTCACTCTACAACACTCACAACATGCTAACTAGACTTTAATTCATTGCTTCAACACAACACAACACACACACACTTACACGGCCATGCACTACACACACAACCTCAACTCTAACATGCCATATTTCATGAATTTCCTCCATTTTAACATACTACAACATGCATACACCATTCATAACACATAAAACAAGGTTAATTCTTACCTTTCTTCTTCAACTTCACCAATAGGCTAGAGTTTGCAAGGATGAAAACGGATGGTTGGATGACCCGAATAACACTTCCACGTTACTTAGGGACCTCAAATTAGTGGATTTGCATCAACGAAATAATTTTGGGATGGCTAGAATTGGACTTCAATTTTCTTGCTCCTTGGCCGAGAGCCTCTCTATGGAGTTCTTCAACTTCTTATTTTTTTGCTAAGTGTAGAAATGAATAAAGATGACTTGGTGATCATCTTTTATGCTTCCACCTAAATTGCACAAGTGTCTATGGCCCACACACATGTGTTGGACCAATTAAAATTGTCCACAAAGTGTGTGGGACCATTCAAGTTGTCACACCCCGACCTTACTAGGGTGTGATGGGCACCCGACCCTTACTTAGGGCCGAGCGAACCCTCAGACTCTTACCGCATACAAAGTCACGCCAAACTTTTTAAATCAAATAAGATAAAATACATAGCAAAATTTTCAGCAATCTCCTTTCTCGTAGCCTTTAAATCGAACAAATCTATAATTATGCAAAGTTTCATTACATAACACGATCGACATATCTTGAAGTTGATGGAGCCGCGTACGGACGACAATCAATACCCACGACGCCGTAAAAGTCTCTAACACGAATCAAACATCACATATGTACTCGACTCGGAATTATACTCCAGCAATTGGAACTCTAACCCAACCGGAGCATCTTCTATATGGTCGCTAATCATCTATCATGTTTACTTTACGCGGCATGAAACGTTTCACTTCTCACTACCGAAAGGGGGTCGGTTTTAAGACGGAATATGTACCGAGTATGTAAGGCATGCAATACGAGAAACGTACCATAAATCGAAACCCTACAGTTCAAATAACTTAGGTAAATACATTACCGGACCAATAGACCTCACCTTTCGTACACAATTCATACATACCGTTCTCATATGCCGGAAGGGGTACGTAAAGTAAGTGAGTCAACCAGTACCAAAATGCTTATTTGGCAATCACGGATCGCATGTCCGAAGAGGCGCGAGAAAATACGAGAGAGTGCCGGGTGATATCACACGTCGGACGGAACCCTCGAGCGTACAGAATGTTCAGACGAGGTCATGTATCGAACGAAATACCGAACGTATGAGAATACTCGGATGTCGTCGATATCGAACGAGATACATAACGTACGAATGCCCAAATGATATCATGTAGCGGACGAAATACGAACGGCTGTACGTAATGCTCGGATTGACATATATCGGACAGAATACAGAATGCACAGAATGCTCAGATGATGTCATATATCACATATGCGTCTAACGTGTCCCGGCCCTCCCGTGAGGGACTCGGTGGATAGACTCATCAATGCATATCAAAATTATAGATCACATATGCGTATAACGTGTCCCGGGACCTCGATAAGGGACTCGGTGAATATGATCATGTATAACGAATCATATGTCATATATGCAAATAACGTGTCCGACCTTTGTTAAGGGACTCGGTAATATGGAACCCATGCATGTCGAATCATGTACCAAGTATACATAACGTGTCCCGGCCCTAAAAATCTCTTTCTCGGTGAATAATCATCATGTGCCATCCTGTCCATCCCGTACCATCATATCATAAATATATACAGATAACGTGTCCCGGCTCGCAAGTATGAGGGACTCGGTGAATAATGCAGAGAAGTGCGCACGAGATCATGTCCCGGCCGGGACTCGTGTGAATCATACCGTGGAGTACGCACGAGAACATAACATGCCCCCGGCCCGGACTCATGTGAAAGATACATTGAGTCGTACGACAGTCGTGAGAAACCATATGCACACAAATCCGGACTCGATGGATACGTACAATTACCGACATTCGAAGGCTCAAAAACGAGTTTCGGGTTCTTCCGAGTTAGTATCGGAAAGTTATGAGCGTTTGGAATACGAAACCTCTTTCGGATCGTTTAAGCGATCCGAGATCGTACATGAAGAACATTAAGGCTTATAGAGCATACTCATATTAGAATACTCGGATCGGACGACTCATATCCGAATACACATAGCGATACTTATATCGGACGCTCATACCGGAGTACTCATATCGGAGTTATCATATCAGAATGCTTACACCAAAATACTTAGATCAGAATACCTATGTCAGAACACATATATATCAGAATATTTATTTTTTGAATACTTATATCAGAATACTTATATTAGAATATTTACATCGGAATACTTATATCAAAATATTTAAATCGATCATCCGATCGAAGCATTTATATCGTAATAGTCGAACTTAATGCTCATATCATGAGCATACTTGACACTTATATCAAATTCGGAACAATAGTCAAAGGTTTCCTTAATTATCTTACGGAAATAAGGCAAATAGAACAATACAATTAAATCTCGGGGACTGTGGGCCCACCTAGGGTCAAGTCGGGTAACGAACATAAAAACGTGGTCATTATGTTCCATTGGATCATCCTCGAAGATTTCAAGGCATTCCACTTTCATTTTCAAAAGTTACGGACGTTTGAACATTTCTTTACAATAAAGCGTAAGTTATTTAAATTCGATTCTACCGAATGAAAAAGTGATAAATATAAGCTCGGATTTCTAAGAGTAGAGTCATCCCCCGAGGCTCAAATCATAGCCTATCACATCTAGGACATGCCAAGAGAAAGAAAGGGTAAGCCTTACATACCTTTTCCGCGTTTACGCCTCTCCAAATTCAAATCCCGTTTCCTCCAAAATCTACAATTGGTCACATTTACCAAATATTAATCATAAAGCTTTAAGAATTCAATCTTAACCAATACTTGTCTACGTAAATTTGGGCAAAAGATCTCCCCTATACATATAACATCCCCGAGACTTAACTCGGCTCCAAATATCAACAACCCAACCAACAACAATACCAATAACATCGCCGATCGAATTGAAACGCATTCTAACATATATTGTCCTCTTTTCTATATAACATATCAACTTCCAATCTAACTTCGCATTTCCAAACCAATATCAATGTTTTCATATTCTTTTGCTAATCAAGATCATTCCAACACAATTCGGAAGTATTTCATGTCCTCTTACAAATTATTTGCTAAATATACAAAAATTCCACCAAAGCCATAATTCATCCGAAACCTCCATTCTTCGACATAAATATTCATAACACGTTTTCATCTCCCAAATTCATTAGCGACAACCATAATTTGCACCTTAGCAATTCATTTTCATAATTACATAAAACTAGAATAAAATCATATAATTTCCTACAACAACTTAACAATAGATTCTCATGCCAACTTAACCATTATTCTTTCCTTTACATCACAATACCAACTGATTAATTTATATCGCTATTTTTCCCGTTCTAATCCGTTAAAACTTTAAATAAACTTGTTAGCAATGAAAAGGAGCCTTTATCCATACCTTAAGAATTCAGCCACCACGTTATCACCCTCCTCCTTGGTTGATTTTTAACTCAAATTGAAGACAACGCAGCGTACAACACTTTTCCCCTTCATGGGCTTCGGGATTCGGGGCTCGGATTTTGGTCAAAATTGATTTTTCTTCTCCAAGGCTTTTTTTCTCTCTATCTCCAGAATTTTCTGGTTGTTCCAGGTCTGAAAATGAGGAGGGAAGTGCTAAAATATCACTTATATAACATGGGTCATGGGCCTAACCCGGTTGGGCCTAGCCCACTGACCTTTTGGGACTTAAAACGTTCATATCTCCTTGTCCAGACGTCACCTAGGATCCCACGACCTATGGTTGGAAAGCTAATTCAATTATATACAACTTATATTTATTGATATTTTTCCAAATTCCAAACTTATAATACCATTTTTGCCCCTCGAAGTCAGGTCACCCGAAAACATTTTCTTAAAAATATTCGTTTGGAGGGCTTCTACTTTGATTTGGCCCAAGGGTCCTTCGTGAGTTGTGTTTAAATTCACATATGTGATTCATATGACTTTTCGTATGTTCCAAAAAAATCTCAATGTGTGGGCCCCACCTCGCCTTACAAATAATCCGACGTTCAAAAATACGGGATACAACACTATCAACTTGAGTTTAAATTATGTAGCAACAACATGATTGTCAATTCAATTTTTTTTTAGGAAGCACGTGTCACGCTCATGCTTTGAAAATGCGGGATATAACACAAGTCCACACGGCCAACATGGCATTTTTTTGCATGATTTCCAACTTTCACAAATTCCATTTTTGGTCCCAAATTTCCTAAGTGTTCCATGCCAACACATTCATGCACAAGTTATGTCTTAAAATAAAATCGAAGGTCAAAATCCCGACTTTGTATCCCGGAATGGTTTTGTCCCTAACTTATCATAGTTAAACCGGATTGTCCCAAGGTACGAAATACAGGATATAACAAATAATCTCTCCTGAATAAGCTTCACCTTGTCGATAGCTTTCTGAATCATGTCTGGGCCGATTAACTTAGTCTCGCCTACATCGAACCAACCGATAGGTGACCTACACTTTCTCCCATATTAGGCCCCGTACGGTGCCATCTGGATAGTAGAATGGTAGCTATTATTATAAGCAAACTCGATAAGTGTCAAATGATCGTCCCAGCTACCTCTGAAGTCAATAATACAGGCTCGCAACATATCTTGTAGCGTACGAATAGTACGCTCGGCACCGTCCGTCAAGATGAGGTAAAATGCCGTGCTAAGACTCACCCGTGTCCTCAATCCCTTCCGGAATGATCTCCGTGAAGTTGTAAACTGAGCTCCTCTGTCCGATATAATAGATGTAGGAACCACACAAAGTCTCACTATCTCCTTGATGTATAACCTCACATAGTCCTCAGCTGAATAAGTAGTCCTGACTGGAAGAAAGTGGGCTGATTTTGTCAGCCTATCCACAATAACCCATATAGAGTCATACTTCCGTGGAGTGCGAGGTAAACCTGTAATGAAGTCCAAATTAACTACTTCCCTTTTCCAAGTTGGGATCTCTCTCTCCTGTAATAACCCACCAGGCTTCTGATGCTCGATCTTAACCTGTTGACAATTGGCACTGAGCAACAAACCCCGCTATGTCCCTTTTCATGCCATCCCACCAATATAAACAACTGAGGGTCATGATACATCTTCGTTGACCCTGGATGAACAGAATAACGGGCATAGTGTGCCTCTCCCATAACCTGTTGTCGTAACCCTGCAACCTCAGGTACACACAATCTACCTCCATACCGTAGCACTCCGTCAGGTGTAACCTCAAATGGGGTCTTCTCCTTTTGAAGAGCTGTATCTCTGCACTGTGCCAGAACAGGGTCCTTGTACTGGTGTCTCTTTACCTCTTCTATGATAGAGGACTCAACAATTTCTCGAACAGAAACTCCACCATCTCCAGAATCAGCCAAACGGACTCCAAGGTTAGATAGCCGGTGAATCTCACGAACTATCTTCTTCCTTTCTGGTTGCACGTCTGTCAAGCTACCCATAGATTTACGGCTAAGAGCATCTGCTACAATATTTGCTTTCCCTGGGTGGTATAGAATATCAACATCATAATCCTTTAATAACTCTAGCCACCGTCTCTGTCGCAAATTCAACTCTTTCTGTTTAAAGATATATTGGAGACTCTTATGATCCGTATAAATATCAACATGAACACCATATAAGTAATGCCTCCATATCTTCAAGGCATGAATTACCGTTGCTAGCTCCAGATCATGAGTAGGATAATTCCTTTCGTGCTTTCTAAGCTGTCGGGAGGCATAGGCTGTAACCCTGCCATGCTGCATCAATACACAACCTAGTCCAACACCTGAAGCATCACAATAAATAACATAGCCATCTGGTCCCTCAGGAAGAGTTAGAACTGGAGCCGTAGTCAACTTGTCTTTCAGCAACTGAATCGGAAGCTTTGCTCACAAGCATCGGATCCCGGAACTTAGTCGCCTTTCGAGTTAGCCTTGTTAAAGGTGCTGAAATCGAGGCAAACTTTTTACGAATCTCCTATAATATCCTGCTAGCCCCAGAAAACTGCGTACCTCAGTAGGTGTCGTAGGTCTAGGCCAAGTCTTTACAGCCTCAATCTTCTGTGTATCTACCCGAATACCATCCGCTCTAATAATATACCCCAAGAATATTACTGAAGTCAACCAGAATTCGCATTTAGAAAACTTAGCATACAACTTATGGTGCTGAAGCACCCTAAGTACCGTTCTCAAATGGTCTGCATACTCCTCTTCTGAACGTGAATAGACTAGAATATCATCACTAAATACAATAATGAACATATTTCGGTATGGTTTGAATACTCGGTTCATCAAATCCATAAATACTGTTGGAGCATTGGTCAGCCCAAAAGACATCACTCTAAACTCATAATGCTCGTATTGGGTCCTGAATGCAGTTGTTATATCCCGTATTTTTGTACGTTGGATTATTCGTAAGCTAAACGACATAAGTTTAAGGACAAGATTATTTTTGAGATATGAGACAAGGACTTTTAATCCCCGATTTTAATTAGTGCACGATTTGCTTATAAATTTCTATTAGTGTAGAAATATTAGTGGAAATTAGGGATTAATTAACCATGATTAGATTATTAAGTGGGGATTAGTAATTAATTAAGATTAATTAAGATTAAGTAGTGCAAAATGGACCCCACTACAACATGGCCAAATCTGATTGGTCCATGCCAAAGTGGGGCACGTGTCAACCTTATGGGCTGCATATAAATTCATAATTGATGACTAATTCCTTAGTCATACAATTCATTTCCAACTTCAACAAAGTTGAATTAAGAGAGAAGCATTTCATCTTCACTAGTTGAATTAGAGAGAACCACACGGCCATGGCTATGGCAGCAGCTCCTTGAAGCTCTCGGCCAGCTCTTTTTAGCACCAATAAATTACTAATCTCATCTTGAATTGAAGAAGGAAGTATGAACAGCCATGGCTGCCAAGCTCACGGCCATGGCAGCCCTTGATCAACCTCAAGTGTTGCAAGAAAAATTAAATTCCTAAGGTGTTCTAAGCATTTAGAGGAGCAACAAGGTTAGAGTTTAAGTTGAAGAAAATGAAGTGGTGCAAATGGTGCAAGTTATTGTAGAATATGTCCTAATTTAATTTGAGGTAAAATTTCTCCTTTTTGTCATGAAATTGGAGTTGATGATGTTGTAATGAAGGGATTAATTTGTGTTAAGTGGAATTGGATGCAAGAAATTGTATATGTTAATGTTGAGGTTCTGTTCGGGCGTTGTTATATTGTAATTAGGGGCTGTCCTTGTTGAATTGGAGGACTAAGTGTAGTAAGATTATGCATTGTGTTGTTGTAATTGTTGGACTATTATAAGGTCGTTTCGATGAAGTGTTATGGCTATAGATTATTAAGAGTAACTTGAATATGTCGTAGCCGTTATGTTAACGATTATTGAATGTTGTAATGTGTGGGCTGATTGGAATGTTATGCGGGCTGTTCGGAGTATTCTTGAATCTTGTCTTGGCTAGTCTTGATATAGTACGTAAACGTGTGGTTGTTGATATTGACTTGGTTGTTTTATAGTTGGCTTGAATATGAGGGAAATGAACAATATAGGGGAAATGCCGCTCAATTTTCTAGAAATAAGCTACTAACGTTGGAATACATTTTGAACCTTTCCATAGCTTAACCATAGTTCTTAACGTCTTAATATAGATTGAGACACTTCGGGTAGCGTATACGTATTGTATCACGGATAAGCGTTAAAGGTATGTAAAGCTATCCTTTCTTTCTTTTGGCATGATCTATATGAAACAAACAGACGACGAATGTATAAGCTCCTATTCTTAGAGACACTAGGATGGCTAATGTCCTTGATTTCCATAAGCTATTTCATATTGTCTTGATATGTGTCTATGATTCTTGAAGTTCTATCTGATATAATCCATGGTGACATTCGAAGGGTACTTGACATGATTGTCGTCTTTGATACTCAAGTGTCAGTTCATTCTACTTATTCTATTGAGTCTCAGATGATGATTTAGTTTGCATATGGTTGCTCACTACTCTGCTCATGCATGCTGTTATTATATCTTTCACCGAGTCCCGGGCCAGGTATGTTTTCGTGCACAGTTTCACTGCATTGTTTACCGAGTCCCTCACTAGAGGGCCGGGTACGGTATATATACATCTATGATGATATGATGATGTGATGAGGGCACCGAGTCCCATGATGGGCCGGGCATGGTATACATGTATACGACTTATTCACCGAGTCCATAATGGGCCGGATATGGTATATGATATAGCTATGCATGATTTTTATTTCATAAGGCACAGGTACAGTGATTTCTTGATTATCATGCTTGTCCCCTGTAATCTCTATTTCAGTCATGATCCTCGTTATTGTATTCCATGCTTTATATACTAAGTACATATCTCGTACTGACCCCCTTTCTTCGGGGGGCTGCGTTTCATGCCCGCAGGTACAGATACACGATTTGGTGACCCTCCAGCTTAGGACTTCTACTCAGCTGTATTGGAGAGCTCCGTTGTTTCGGAGCCTAGACTATTTTGGTAGAGATCTTTTGATGTAGATTTATGTTTATCCAGGGCTACGGCGGGGCCCTGTCCCGTCATATTTCACTTTGATACTCTTAGAGGTCTGTAGACATATGTGTGGATTGTATATAGATGTTGTTCTGTCACGATCCAACCCCGTAGGCAGTGACGAGTGCTCGAGCTGGACACTCGTATACATATCCGTTAGATATAATCAAACTGAAGCTGAACATAATAAAGAAGCTTTGTGGAAACATACGTCATCTCAAAACGTCACATACATATATCGTGGTAACCTGTCTCCTGAGGAGTTGTCACGACCCAACCCCGTAGGCCCTGACTAGTGCCCGAGCTGGACACTCGTATACACACCTGTTAGCTATAATCAATCCACAACTAAACATAATGTGGAACTTATAAGAACAGAACGTCGTCTCAGAACTGTCACATATATATGTCTCCTGAGGAGTCACAATCATCAACAGATAACACAGTACATAAGCCGACAAGGCTGTCATGACAACATGCACAAGCAGAGTAGTGAGCAATCATATGCAATTTAAATCATCATCTGAGACTCAATAGAATGAACTTGCACTTGCGTATCAAAGGCGATAGTCATATTAAATACCCCTTGAATGTCACTATGGACTATATCAAATAGAGCCTCAGGAATCATAGACATGTATCAAGATAATGCGAAACAGCTTATGGAAGTCGAGGACATTAGTCATTGTAGAGTCTTTAAGAATAGGAACTTTTACGTACCAACTACTATCCAACGTATAGAAGACTCGAGGGGCAATAGCTCAATTACCTTAAAAGTTCTAACATCAAGAAGTGAATAAGAATCATGGATCACACTCGGAACTTATGAATAGAATTGCCCCAAAGCTCATATCATACATCACTTGTATCTAAGACATGCCAAAAGAAAGAAAGGATAGCTTCACATACCTTTAACGCTTATCCGCAACACAATACGTATACGCTGCCCGAAGTGTCTCAACCTATATTAAGACGTC
Organism: Lycium ferocissimum; assembly: GCF_029784015.1. Classification (NCBI taxonomy): domain Eukaryota; kingdom Viridiplantae; phylum Streptophyta; class Magnoliopsida; order Solanales; family Solanaceae; genus Lycium; species Lycium ferocissimum. The sequence continues at coordinate 39,044,810 of NC_081347.1, read as the reverse complement.
AAGAACTATGGTTAAGCTATGGAAAGATTCAAAACGTATTCCAACGTTAGTAGCTCGCTTTTAGAAAATTAGACGACGTTTCCCTTATATTCAAACCAACTACACAACAACCAAGTCAACATCAACAACCACACGTTCAAGTACTATATTGAGACTAATCAAGACAAGGTACAAGAATGTCCCGAGACAGCCCGCACAACATTCCAAATAAGCCCACACGTTACGACATTCCATAATCTTTAACATAACGACTATGACATATTCAAGTTACGCTTAATAATCTATAGCCATAACACTTCATCGAGTGACCTTATAATAATCCAACAATTACAACAACACAATACATAGCCTTAACTACTCTTAGTCCTTCAATTCAACAAGAACTTAGTCCTTCAATTCAATAAGAACAACAACACAACCCAAAACAGCCCCTTAATTACCACATAACAATGCCCGATAATCTCACGAACATCTAAAATAAACCAAGCAAGCCACATACGTTTCGCATACGATATTTTATATGCTTCTTTCTTCCAAGTTTGGTGATTCACATCAGCAACAACACAACAACAACATCAACTACTATATGCAAGGAAATTACCCTAAAATCACAACAAGTTCTAAAACAGCTCATAAAATCAATACAAGCTTCTAGCATGATTTAAGCTTTTCCTTTCATTTTTAACACATAATCCATAACATTAATAACAACCACAACAATCAAATTCAATCTAATTGGAACAACTCCAATTCTACCCACTTTAACGCCAACATTAATCTTACAATTTTCTTACTTCCAATTCCACTTAATACAACTTAATCTCTCCCTTACAACATCATTAACTTCAATTCCATAACAAGAGAAAAAGTCTTACCTCAAACTAGTTAGGGCAGATTCCACAATTACTTGCACAATTCATACCACTTCATCTTCTTCAACATACACTCCAACCTTGCTGCTCCTTTGAACGTGTAGAACACTTAGAAAACAAGTTACAATTTATCCTTCACAAATCTTGAATTGTCCGTGAGCTATCAGCCATGGTTGTTCATACTTTCTTCTCCAAAACAAGATGAAATTACCAATTCAATGGTGTAAAGAAGGGTTGGCCGTGAGTTGAAGAAGCTGCCATAGCCATGGCCGTGACTTGGTGGAGCTGCCATGGCTGGCCGTGAGCTTCTCTCTCCTCTCTCTAATTCAACAATGTTGAAGGTGAGAGCTTCTCTCTCTTACTTCACTTTGTTAAATCTAAAAAATGAAATATATGACTCTTATTTCATGAATTTATATGCCTTCCCTTGGATTGACATTTGTCCAGTCCTTGACATGTGTCCCATTAACATCCATGAGCCAATCATATTCAGCCATGTCTTAGTGGGGCCCACTTAGTGCTCTAATTAGGCTAATTAATCATAATTAATCACTAATCCCCACTTAATAATCTGATCATGGTTAATTAATCCCTAATCTCCACTAATATTTCTACACTAATAGAAATTTGCAAGCAAGTTGTGCCATGTTAATATCGTGGATTAAAAGTCCTTGTTCCATATCTCAAAATAATCTTGTCCTTGAACTTACGTCGATTAGCTTACGAATAATTCATCGTATAAAAATACGGGATATAACATGTAGTCTCATCTACCAATCAATATAGTCAAGTGAGAAATTACCTGTAGGCATAGGGAACAAGTAAGGATACTTATTCTTCATCTCATTTACAGCTTCGCAGGTTATCTCTTCCCAATTATTATTTCGCCACAATACTTTGACAGAAGCCACATCTTTAGTATGCAACCTTCTAACTTGGCGATCAAGTGTAACTATAGGGTCCTCGTCGTAAGACAGCTCCTCCGTTACCTGGACATCATCCGCGGGGAATACTCTAGAAGGGTCACCAATACCTTTGCGAAGCATTGACACATGAAAGACTGGATGTACTGCTTCCAAATCAGATGGTAGGTCCAACTCATAGGCAACCTTGCCTACCCTACGAATAATCTGATAAGGCCCAATGTACCTCGGGCTAAGTTTCCCTTTCTTGCCGAATCTCATTACACCCTTTATGGGTGACACCTTCCATAATACACAATCACCAATCTAAAACTCTAAGTGTCGACGTCGATTATCTGCATACGACTTCTATAGACTCTGGGCTGCTAATAACCTTTCCTGAATGAGCTTCACCTTATTAACAGCTTATTGAATCATAGCTGGGCCTATTAATTTAGTCTCACCAACATCAAACCAACCAATAGGTGACCTGCACTTCCTGCCATACAAGGCCTCATACGGTGTCATCAGGATACTAGAATTGTAGCTATTATTATAAGCAAACTCGATAAGTGACGAATGATCGTCCCAGCTACCTCTGAAGTCAATAACACAGGCCCACAACATATCTTCTAGCGTTTGAATAGTACGCTCGGCCTGTCCGTCAGTCTGAGGGTGAATGCTGTGCTAAGATGCACTTGTGTCCCCAATCCCTTCTGGAATGATCTCCAGAAGTTAGTCAAACTAAGCTCCTCTGTCCGATATAATAGATGTGGGAACCCCGTGAAGTCTTACTACTTCCTTGATATATAACCTCGCATAGTCCTTAGCTGCATAAGTGGTCCTGACTGGGAGAATGTGGGCTGATATTGTCAGCCTATCCACAATAACCCATACAGAGTCATACTTCCGTGGAGTGCGAGGTAAGCCTGTAATAAAGTCCATATTCTGGAATCTTCAGCCTCATGTATTACTTCTCGACTTCTTTAAAAGACTTTAATTATCACTCTACTCTTTAGCTCTTAATCTCCATCCTTAGAGTTAGCTATCAAGTAGCGATGAAGTTTCCTCATATAATAACTTTACATAGCTGCTCCGTGCTTTAACTATCTTCAACTGGTATCATTCTGAAAGAATTTTTGATTTGACATATAAATTCACTGTCGCCTAGTAACCAGTTTGTTCTGATCGTCTTGCTTAAACCATTTTATAATTCCCTTAACCCAACTTAACACTCTAGGCACATTATCTCGTGTCATTTCTTTGTCTTTAATTCGAACTCTTCTATTGCCTCTTTACTCAGATTCTGCTCTTAGTTTTCCTATCACGCGCCCTATTGCAATCTTTACAAGAATATGCATAGGTGCCCGAATTAGCCCAAGAAATACCTTATCGTCGTCTCACTAGTCTGTGTATTGGTTAGTTCTCCCATTATGGTTGATGGACCTATCATATTGCCATGGTCGGCCAAGTAGAAGATGACACGCTTGCATGGGAACAACATCACAAAACACCTCATCGTGATACTTCCCAATCGTGAATTTGATGATAGCTTGCCGAGTCACCTTCAATTCACCACATTCATTGAGCCATTGAAGCTTGTAAGGGTTTTCATGGTGGGTAGTGGGAAGTTTCAAGAAATCAACAAGGGTGGTACTAGCAACATTAGCACAACTCCCACTATCAATGATCATGATGCTAGTGTTTTGGCTAATGATGCGCTTGGAATGGAAGAGATTTTCCCGTTGACTTGGGTCATCCATTGCTTTTCTTATCATGGTCCTTCGCACCACATAGAGAGGTAAAATAGGCTCATCATCACCCTCAACACCAGCCCCTTCACTATCATGTTGTTCATTCTCATGATCGCCCCCATCATCTTCTTCCTCACATTCTTCCTCATCCTCACTATAAGTGTCTCTCAAAATGAACGCTCTACGATTAGGGCATTCACTTGCTCTATGACCGAAGCCATGACATTTAAAGCATTGAATAGGAGTTTTCGTACCTCCTTCTTTTGGAGCAAACTTCGGAGGTTGTTTGTCAACTTGCTTCTCAACTTGAGTATTCTTCACGAAGGATTTCTTGGCTTCTTGTATGGGACCCTTATTCTTTTGCCAATTGGAGGAGGAGGCTCCTCGTTCTTTGTTATTGTTCCATGAACTCACATAGCCCCTTGACTTATTGATTTTGTCTTCCTTAAGACCCTCCTCTACTTCAATAGCCGCTTGAAGGGTCTCTTCAATGCTCCCATAGTTGTGGAGTCTCATTTGGGAGACAATGTCACCATTTAACCCGGCTCGAAATCGAGTCATAGCATTTATTTAACTCATCCTCATCAAAGTCGATTCTCATCTTGACAATTTGGAACTCATCATAGTATTCTTCCACACTCTTTTTGTTTTGCCTTAAGGTATACACCTTCTTGAGTTGTTCTTGTTTTGTAGCGTTCAGTGACATACTTACGCCGCATGGCATCCTTCAATTCATCCCAAGTAGGTGTGGGTGGGAAGTCCAATAATTCTTCTTGCTTTCACTTGAGTTTCCCACCATGTGGAGGCGTACCCTTCGAATTGAGCAATGGCATAAGATGCCTTCACCTCGGACATGTCATTCGTCAAGAAGATTCTATCACAATGCACCACCCAATCAAGAAATGTGTCGGGATCACTACTTCCTTTGAAGGTTGGAAGAGTAACCTTGATGGAATTGAGACTCGTGTCTCGCCCTCCTCCATAACCGTAATTCCCATTGAAATCTCCATCATTATCATAACCTTGATAGTCACGACCTTGGTACCCTCTTTGCCTACCCATGCGAGGGTTAGGACTATGCCTTCCACCCCTCCCTCGATACCCTCCTTGTGCTTGCCCTCGTTGCCTCCAACCTTGGTCACCATATCATTCATGCTCGAGTATAGCTTCTTCTATCTCATCGTCATTTGGTTGTTGGATATTTGGATGGTGTTGGGGTGGCATAGGTGCATTTAGGTGTGGATCATTTGGGGGTGGATCATTTGGAGTTTGATCTTGTGGGGGTAGATTGTCTCGTTGGCCTATGGGAATGTTGTTTGGTGGGGTGAGAGTTGTGTTTTGAGGAGGGTGTTGGGGGGTGTTTTGGGGAGTGGGGTTATATAGATGATGGAAGGTGCCCGGTGACAATGTAAGTGAAGTGCTTCGAGTAGCTCCACTTGTGCCTCCTTGGTATTGCACTCGGAGCGAATACGAGACCTTCCTACTACCTCCTTCAATTGCTTCAACCCTACTTCCCAAGTTTTCCATTCGACCATCCATCCTTCCAACCTTATCGTTCAAGGCTTGCAAGGCCCTCATTACATCAACTAGTGTAAGTTCCCCCGGTGGGAACTTGTGTTTCATCCTCCGTAGCCATGGTACCTATTAAAAGACACTCAACAAAACAAGCAAACACATTAGATTAGTAAAATCAAATCACAATCGCTCAAGTATGCGCACCTTTAATTGCCTCACAAATTGCTTTCGCCAAAGATTGTGTGCTTGTTAATGTCGACTAGTCACAAGGGTTCAAATTCTACTCTTGGTCGGAATAGATTCTTGTGAGACTAAGAAAGACGGACGACTCAATTCAATTAATTAACAACGAAGCAAAAACGAAGAAAAGCACGAAAAAAATTGGCACAAAAGAAATGCGGACACAAGAACTAGTAAACACAAGTAGGAACAACTACTAAATGGCTACTAGTTGAGAGACACAAGAAAATGGAATGCAAAAATTGGGAAAATAAATAAAATTTCTGGCTCGGGTAGGTGATAACTTGAAAACGCGGTCGTGAAGTCCCAATTGATCCAAGGTATCAATTTGAAGTAATGAAAATTTTAAAATTTCTATACTTTTTTTTTTTTTTTGGCTCCCTACCAAAGGAATAGGGACACAAAATCAATAATGAGAGTCAAGAAATTTTTAAGAAATGAAACTTGGATCAATGTAAATTACCTCGAGAAATACGACCTTACTTATACGGGCCGTGAAAGTGCTCGTATAAGGTGATGTCACAAAAACAGTAAGTGCTCTTTGTTGGGTCCTGAAGCACGACCAACTTATACGGTCCGTAGAAGAGGATACGGTCCGTGGAAGTGCTCGTATAAGATGATGTCGCAAAACAGTAAGTGCTCTTGGTTGGGTCCTGAAGCACGACCAACTTGTACGGTCCGTATAATACTATTACGGTCTGTGAAAGTACTCGTATACGACGATGTCACAAAACACTTCGCTGATCCTGAAGCACGACCAACTTATATGGTCCGTAGAATAGGATACGGTCCGTGGAAGTACTCGTATAAGATGATGTCACGAAACAGTAAGTCGTCTTTGCTGTTCCTGAAGCACGACCAACTTATATGGTCCGTATAAAAATATACAGTCCGTATAAGTTCCCCTTTTCTGCTACAGTGATTTTCGTGTAGATATCGACTTTCTCGAAATTTGAACCAAATTTCTTGGATCTGGTGACGTTTCTGGACCCACTCAACCTAGTATTTACCTTTTTGGGGTAGAAAAACACTTTTCCCAAATCCTGACTTGAAAACTTTGGATTAAATGCCCCTTTGGAGAGTCTTCTTCCCTATGAAGATTTGAAGATCTCTAAGAACACCAACAATTTTCAAATTTCCAACTACCTTCAAATCAACTTGTTTTTCCTTCAAATTTCAGATTTAGACTCCCCAAGACTTGTAGAACAAAGCCCAATAAGTGTCAAGTCCCAATTTCACCCAAATCAACAAGACCCACTTCAAGTTCTTCAAGCTTTTCAAAAGCTTCAACTCAAAAATGGTGGATTCTTCAATATTGACCCGATTGACACGAAATTTGAAGATTTGAAACCCTAACGTACTAAGGAACAAGAATCTAATAACAAAACAACAAAACAAACAAAATATTTTTGGGGTTTTCTGATTTCGAATTATTTTTTTTATATAGTAACAAACCCTAGGCTAGATTTGATAGAACAAATCTAATCCAAGCTCTGATACCAATTGATATAAGATTAAGAACGAAAATAGAAATAAAATGCAAGAAAAGAAAAGGATAGATAATTTGACATAACTAAAGACCCAAATTAGCGACCAAAGTTCTTAGATTAACTTGACCTCTAATTTAGGAACTAAAGAGCACCAAACTCTTAGGATGACCAATAGGGATTTGACACCCTTAGAACCAATCCTCTCAACAATTTCACAATCTCAAGCTTAGCAAACCCTCAACACTCAAAAGAGTTTACAATTCTCCAAAATATCAATATCCAAAATAGTCTAAGTCTTCCATGAAGAAGAAGAGAACTATTTATACTATGCTAGAAATAAAAGAAAGCAAAATGACATAAACACCCTTAATGAGACAAGGGCCTTGTTTGGCTATTCTTCTTTCTTCAAAATCTTGAAATCTCCTTTGCAAGAATAGCCAATTCTTCATCTTTTAGCCATTGTGGTAACTTCCCATTTCCTCTTCTTCTCCCCAAGCAATCTTCATCAACAAATGGACTTGGGATCCAAGATGCTCATCAAAAGTATACTCAAGAAGCCTCCCGCTTCATGAATAGGCTTTGCAAATGTTGTAGTTCCCGGGCTTGGCTCCTTGTAAATGGCCTTGAGGCAAGTGGGCTTGCATCACTAGCACTTTATTTACAGAAATTCGGTCAGCATTTCCCCTATAAATCCAACAACCCCGAGAATTCCACTCGGCCAAATCATCAACAACAATACCAACAACCATACTAGCAACATCAACAATTAATTCCAAAACGCATTCTAACGTTAGTAACTCTTTTCTACATAATTCGACAACATTCCATTTACATTCAATCAACCACATACAATCAAGCCAACACCAACGCTCACACATTCAAGTACTAATCCGAAACCATTCAAACAAGACTCAAGAACACTTCAAACAATCCGCACAATATTCAAAATAACCCAACCAACATACCACTCCACCCGAAACCTCCCCAAACTCAATAAGAACAACAACAACAACACATTCCTCTCTTCCAAATTCATGAACTATACCAACAATCCACACGTTAACAACATCATTCTCATAAATTCAAGAAACTATATTAAAATCACAATTAGCTTCTAAAACAGCCCACAACGATTACAACTTCAATCGGAACCATCAAACCTTCATTTTCATCATCGAATCTACAACAACAACAACCAAGAATACTAAGTAAATTTAATTCATTCCTTCTACACAAAACAGCCCACTCACGGCTACAACACCAACACACATAATTTCATGAATTTCATTCATTTCTACACCCAACAGCACACACAACCATCCATAATACATGAAAGAGGAGATTAAACCTTACCGTTTTCACTTAACCTCTCAACTTGGCTAGGGTTTGTAAATTGCAAAAATGAATGCTTGCTTGCTCCAATAACCACTCCACGTTATAGAGACCTTCCAATTGGTAGAAAAGCTAGAAGAAAATTATTTTTTTTGATAAATTCTCACACCCTCAATTTCGGCTAGCCATGGCCGAAACTCTCTCCAAGTTTCTCCAAGGTTCTCAAGTTGAAAATGATGAATAACTATCTTGCTTGGTCATCACTTATCAATATATAGATATATACATAGCCCATACAAGGTGGACACATGCCCCCCCTCATGGCTTGGCTCAATCAAATTTTGCCAAGCCATGGGTGGGTGCCCACATGACCACACGGCCACTTGGCCATTTTCATGAAATATTTTTTTCAACTTTTAGCCCCTAATTTTCCTCAACATTTCCATCCAATAAAATTATAAGCAACTTGTGCATTAAACAAAATCGGAGGTTAAAAGTCTCTACCTCGTATTCCGAAATAGTCTTGTCCTTAACTTATCGCGGTTAGCTCGGAATATCCCAATGTACAAAATACGGGATATAACATCCTCCCCCCCTTTAGAACATTCGTCCTCGAATGTTAAACTAGTCCTACGTGGTCTTATAAAGCATTTCGGGGGAGTCTCTTTTATAGCTATCACATACCGTTCATTCATCAATCAACATAACCAATTAAGGAGTTCAGATTACCTGTAGGTATGGGAAATAAATGGGGGTACTTCTTCTTCATCCCTTCTTCGGCTTCCCAGGTCATTTCCTCCCGGTTATTGTTCCGCCCCAGTACCTTAACGGAAGCCACGTCTTTATTACGCAACCTTCTCACCTGACGATCCAGTATAGCTATAGGCTGCTCCTCGTAGGATAACTCCTCTGTCACCTGGATATCATCTATGGGAAAAAACTCTGGAAGGGTCACCAATACATTTGCCTAGACATGTGGAAAGCTGGATGTACTGCTCCCAAATCAGATGGTAGATCTAATTCATAGGCAACCTTGCCTATCTTACGGACGATCTGTTAAGGTCCAATATACCTCGGACTGAGTTTTCCCTTTCTGCCGAATCTCATAACACCCTTCATGGGTGACACTTTTAGAAATACCTAATCACCAATCTGGAACTCTAAGTGTCGACGCCGATTATCTGCATATGATTTCTGTCGACTCTGAGCTGCTAATAACCTTTCCCGAATAAGTTTTAACTTGTCAATCGTCTTTTTAATCATATATCTGGGCCAATTAACTTAGTTTCACCAACATCGAACCAGCCAATCGGTGACCTGCACTTCCTGCCATACAGAGACTCATACGGTGCCATCTGGATACTAGAATGGTAGCTATTATTGTAAGCAAACTCAACAAGTGGAAGATGATCATCCCAGCTGCCTCTGAAATCAATAACACAGACCCGCAACATATCTCCTAGCATCTGAACAAGACGCAGCGTCCGGGTCGTCCGAGGGTGACATACCGTATCGAGATTCACTTGTGACCTCATCCCTTTCGGAGTGATCTCCGAAGTTAGCCGTAAACTAAGCCCCTCTCGTTCGAGATCATAGATGTGAGAACTTCATGAAGTCTCTGTATAATTTCCGCATAGCTCTTTAATCGGATAAATGGTCCCGATCGAAGAAGTGGGCTGATGTCGTTAGCCCATTCACCCTAATCCATATAGAGTCATACTTCCATAGAGTGCGAGGTAAGTTTGTCATGAAGTCCATATTCGGGAATCTTCAGCCTCATGTATTTCTTCTCAACTCCTCTAAAAGACTTTAACTACCGCTTTACCTCTTGCTCTTAGTCTCTATCTATGGAGTTAGTTATCCAAAGAGCGATGAAGTCCCCTCCGTACTAACATTCACTTGTAGCCTATCTTATCATACTCCTTTCCCTTCCTTTATTCACTTCTTTGATTTTTCTCACTTCCTACTATAGGAGGTTTTCTATCTTTCTCCCTTGCTACCTATAGGTCGCAGTATCATTAGCGAACAACTCTATTGCCCACATCTTAGCCTCTAATCCAGCATAGCAGTGTTATCTTTCACAATGTCTCTATAAGTTATACGTTACCAATCTCTTGTCGTATTCTCTCCCTTTTTAAGCACCCACTTTCCAATGTTATATCCATCCAAGATCTCTACAATTAATTCTCAGCACTATCTCAATTACCATCCTAACTTTTACCCCTTTATTGCTAGCTTTTAGATCTTACTAACTTGTCTCAAAGAAGGAATCTTACCGTAGCCCCAAAGATCCGTATCAAATATATTGTAGTGCGTAGCGCTGTCTCCATCTTACACTTGCGTCTCTCGC
>NC_081347.1:38998398-39034255 GCF_029784015.1 Lycium ferocissimum | reverse complement strand
GATTCTTCCGATGCATATGTATATACTATATGTCTATTCATAGGCACGGCGAGGCCCTCGTCCCGTCATACATTTTGTTATGACTCTTAGAGGTCTGTAGACATATATATGTGTGGGTTGTGGGTAATCACTGTTCAGTTGTGTCTGTGTGATTTGTGATTTGGACGTCCCCTATACTATGATAGCTCACTCGCTTATATGTGATATCATCGTTGAAAGATGTGATTATGATCCGTAAATACATTTGTGACACTTTGGGGCGACGTTTCTTTGTGCTCTTTCGTACGTATATGTTACTTCGTATACCGTATGTTATTCGTATGCTATTTCTGATTAATGGGTGTGTACGGGTGCCCCGTTCGAGCACTAGTCGCGGCTTACGGGGTTGGGTCGTGACACTTAACCTTGGATTTCTCATGAAATACGACGCTGTAATGCTAGTATGATCGCGTCCACCTCCCCACATTACCTTCAACACATAATCTGGAGTAAGTTGAAGCCTTTACAGATTTCAACACGCTCTCATAACTCAGTTACTATTTTAGCCCTCCTTACTCTTGTCTTACTCATACTATTACTTCTTTCCTGATATCAGTCGTACCCGTAGCTTAGTCAAATCTTATCATTACTAGCGGCACGACCTTTCAAGCCGTATTACAAACTTATATCTCATTCTCTTTTTTATTTGGAAAATTCCTACAGCAGTTTCCTCTCAGAATCGTTACTATCCCAAAACCTGTACACAGAAATACCAACAATGCCTCACAGGGCCAAAAATACATATACACATATCATATCATATCGGCAGCCCACACGTGGCTCCCAATATCATCAACAAGACACAATTGATAAACATACCTCGTATGCCCAACTCAAACGGCACCTCGTTACACTTTTCTTGTTTGCTTTCCCCCTTTAGTCTTCAACTTGTATTTCAATCGCAACTTCAATATCTTTCCCAACATATATCTTTCATACCTTTACTTACCTGCGTACTTTGTGACTTCCAACATTATCAATCACTTTCTTCTATCGCTACCTTTATGCAGCTGAAATCAAAGATTAGTGCAAGAAATCTCAGTTCCTATAGCTTGGCCCTATGGCACGATCTCAGATGTGAAAGAAGAGTAACCCTAGATGCCCCGTAGCCTCCGTTTATAAGTGTGGCGCGCTACACACCATAAACAAGACTCTCATGACACGACTTTGCGTACAACCCTAGGACGAACCGCTCTGATACCAATTTGTCACACCCTAATTTCCGATAGGGCATGATGGGCACCCGACTCTTACTTAGGGCCGAGCGAACCCGCAGACTCTCGCAATACTCATAATCATACTGGGCCCGCAAAACATGTCATAAGCACATAATGAAAATTTTTCAGAAAACAAACATGCCTTTCGTTTTTTTTTTCTTTTCAAATCAAATAAAATCTGTAGTCACAACAAATTTGTAACATAATGCATAATAATACACCGGCTTACATAGCCACTTACAAACTGACGTCTTATACACACGACAATGTTCGCAAAGTCTCTACCAACATCTCGTATACCATACAAATGCACTCGACTCGGCAGCACCGAGGAAACGGAGCTCGCCAATCCAGCGATAACGTCCTCCGCTAACCTCATCTACTCATATCTGTGGGTACCTGCGCGGCATGAAACGCAGCCCCCGAAGAAAGGGGGTCAGTACGGAATATGTACTGAGTATGCAAAGCAGAAAGTACAGAAAACGGAGTCATAATCGAAATAAAGTGCACCGAACGCGAGCATAATAAGCCTAATACCAAGGTACTTACATCTGACCTCCAAATCATACATAAGCGGTACGTTAAGACAAATAGGACAATCAGAATGTCAAAATGCTTCGCTTTCTTTTGAAAAAAAAACATTTCTGCCTCGTATATACGGAAAATCAAACATATCATATGCACACATATCGTGTCCCGGCCCTCTAGTGAGGGAATCGGCAAGTAAGATCATATCATCATATTATCACATATCACATATACACATACCGTGATACGAATCGATTTGGGGGAAACACCAAATCAATCACAAAAACGCGGAATTAAAGATAACAAGAAATTAGGGATGAGAATTGAAGAAAGGGGATGAGAAATAGAGGATAAAAGCAAGACCCAATGAATAATGAACCTATGAGGCAAACCCAAGTAAATGAAAACCCAGACCTCTCAATTTGATTCAATTCAAAGAACCTATGCTATTTGAAATCAAGGCAAGGGAAATTCAATTGAAATCCACAAATGAACAACCCCTTCATGAAAGCAATGGAAAAATGGTTCAAGACCAACAATGGAATCCACCATTAACTAAGCTAACCCTAAACAAACTAACACTCTTTATATTCAATACATAGTTCATCCAATCTAAAATCCCCTATGAAATGAAAGACAAGCTATATATATACAAGCTAAGTAATGAAGACTAATAGGCAATTACAATGCTACCCCTTAACGAAGTAAGGGCCTTGTTTGGCTAGTCTTCTTAGTGTGTCTTCAATTCAAGAATTGGCCTTCAACGGCCAAACACGCCCCTCCTCTGTACGGATGGCCCTCTAATCAACCTTGCATGCATGGCCTTCTTGCAAGCATAATCTTCTTTGCACAAACAGCCAACTCCCGACCTTGTCCAAGTTTGCACATGTAGCCAATTTGCAGAAATGTCCCTATTTGCACGTTTGGCCACTTTGCGCATTTGGTCCCCTTTCTAGTAGCTTCTTCTTCAAGCCTCGCCCAAGCCACCTCCCACACATCATAGGCCTCATTGTGGGCTTGTATGGGCCTCCAAAGGCCTTCAACGCCATCCTTATCATCCATGCCGCTTGTAGAGCTTGAAGTTTCATATCTTGACCTTGGATGTAAGTCTTGAAATGAGGTGTGCCAAGTAGGATCGTATCATCTGGTCATGCGAATCGATTTGGGGGAAACACCAAATCAATCACAAAAACGCGGAATTAAAGATAACAAGAAATTGGGGTAGTGGAGCTCTTTGGGTGGAGGTGGTTGTGGTGTTGGGATTGCACAAGGCATGGGCTGGCCCCGGTAATGGTTGGAAGTGTCTGTGTTTTATCCCCCCATCACCTTCATTCCTAGAACGGGGAGTGCCCATTCACTCGAACCCTCCATTTGAACTTTCAATACTCACCATCCGTTCATCCATGCCTTCAACTTCCCATTCATTTCTCCTCTCATCTCTTCCATACCCGTTTGCACGCCCGAGATTTGATTCATGATCATAGCCAATGAACTTGCTATGGATGACATATCTACCACCTCTTGCGTTCTATCACCTTGGTTAGACATGATGACCTGCAAAACTAGCAAACAAGATTAGTAATAAAAGCCTCACGTCACTCGTATTCTCAACCTTACCACACTCCGTGCTCTTTCGAAGTTGTTGATGAATCGCCGCCCCCAACCAAATTCACATGTTGCTTATCCTTTGTGGTAGAATGGATTTTTGTTTAGATGAATGACGGACGACTCAAAGCAAATCGGACAAGAGCCAATAAAGTTTCAACGAGATAAAACGAAGAAAAAGCTTGAAAGAAATTAGCACGAAAGAAATATGCACACAAGAACTAGTAGACACGAGTAGGAACAACTACCAATTGACTACTAGTTGAGACACAAGAAATTGAAATGCTAAAACCGAAAAATTAATGAAATTTCGGGCCCGGGTAGGTGATAATTTGAAAATGGGGTCTTGAAGCCTCAATTGACCCAATGCATCAATTTGAAGTAACAAAATTTTTTAAAATTCTATACTCTTTTTTTTTTTTTTTTTTTGTTCCCTACCTAAGGAATAGGGAAACAATCACTTACAATCAAGGTTCAAGAAGTTTTGAGAAATGAATTGAGATGAAATGAAAATTTGGAATTGAAAATGTACCTCAAATTCACGGATTGGATTGTGAAAATTATACGGTCCGTATATAATTCACGGATCGTAAAAGGTGTCCGTAGAACGTACGATTTAAAGTCAAAAATCTGGTACCAAATTTACGGACCAAATCCTACGGCCGTAAATTTTTACGGTCCGTACCTTTCCACCGTAAATCACTTACGAATGTAACCTTCGGACCTCAATTTACGGACCCAAATTATACGGACCGTAAAATTTATACGGTCATTAATGTGGGACCGTATAGTGGCTTCGCCGATTTCGTATCGATCTCGTGTTTCTCAAAAATTGGACCGAATTTTTGGATTCGATGACGTCTTGGGCCCCACACAACCTAGGACTTGCCCTTTTTGGCCCAACAAACAACTTTCCCTGTCCTTGAAAAAACCTTTGGATCAAACCCTCTTCTTTGGTCTTCTTCTCCAATACGAAGATATGAATGTTCTTAAGATCACCAAGAACACCCAAATGCAATCTGTGACCAAATCAACTCGTTTTTGCTCCAAATTTCAGATCTAAGCTCCATCACTTAGAGAACAAAGCCTAATATTCAATTTGCTTTAATTGCTTCTCAACCACTAAACCCACTTTTGAGTTCTTCAAGCTTTGATGAAGCTTCAATGGTGAAAACTTCAAAACCCACCCAAATAACTTAACTGAGCATTTAGATGTTTTCCACCTTGATAAACTCAAATAAATCTTCAAAACAACAAATTCAAATCACAAGAACAATTTTCGAATTTTTTTTTTTTTTTTAGGATTTTCTTGATTTTTGATTTTTTTTTTTTTTGTGATTTTCAGTTTTTGAGGCCTAGGATTAGAAATTGGGAACAATCTCTTAGCCTATGCTCGATACCAAATGATGCGAATCGATTTGGGGGAAACACCAAATCAATCAGTAAAAAAACGCTAATTAAAGATAACAAGAATTGGAGATGAGAATTGAAGAAAGGGGATGAGAAATAGAGGATAAAAGCAAGACCCAATGAATAATGAACCTATGATGAGCAAACCTAAGTATATGAAACCTAAACCCTCTCAATTTGATTCAATTCAAAGAACCTATGCTATTTGAAATCAAGACAAGGGAAATTCAATTGAAATCCCCAAAATGAACAACCCTTCATGAAATCAATGGAAAAATGGTTCAAGACCAACAATGGAATCCACCATTAACTAAGCTAACCCTAAACAAACTAACACTCTTTAGAGTATTCAATACATAATTCATCCAATCTAAAATCCCCCTCATGAAATGAAAGACAAGCTATATATATACAAGCTAAGTAATGAAGACTAATAGGCAATTACAATGCTACCCTTAATGAAGTAAGGGCCTTGTTTGGCTAGTCTTCTTAGTGTAGTCTTCAATTCAAGAATTGACCTTACAATGCCAAACACGCCCCTCCTTGCATGGATGGCCCTCTAATCAACCTTGCACATGGCCTTCTTGCAAGCATAATCTTCTTTGCACAAACTTGACCAACTCATTGTCCAAGTTTGCACATGTAGCCAATTTGCGTAAAATGTCCCTATTTGCACGTTTGGCCACTTTGCACATTCGTCCCTTTCTAGCAGCTTCTTCTTCTTCAAGCCTCGCCCAAGCCACCTCCCACACATCATAGGCCTCATTGTGGGGCTTGTGGCCTCCAAAGGCCTTCAACGCCATCCTTATCATCCATGCCCTTGTAGAGCTTGAAGTTTCATATCTTGACCTTGGATGTAAGTCTTGAAATGAGGTGTGCCAAATAGATCGTATCATCCTCCTTCATCAAAGGATTCGTCCTCGAATCCGAACCTAGCAAAACCCAAGAGAAGATAACAACAAGCAAGATCCTCAAAGCATGAGGGTTAGTGTTAGCACAAACAAATCGTCCAACATGCCAAGGATGCACAAACTTTATGGTATAACCACGTATCATCATCAATGTGAGAGAAGGACTCACATATGGGGCACAAGAAGTTGACCCTCGAAGGATTCTGAAAGCGAGGTAAGATAAAGGAAATCGAAGGGCCTAAGACAAGCATGCAATGCTATATTGATGCTAGAAAACACATGTTATAGCCGTATTTCGTGCGCTCGGACATTTCGAAGTGGGTGGAATGTGGAAGGTAAGATCGTTTTCAAAACTATTTTAATGCGCAGATTGGGTTATTAATATTATTTTAGAATATTGTTGATATGGAATATTGAGAAAGGTTGAGGCGAAAAAGAGGAAATTCGCCGAAATGGTTCATGGAAATATTTAAAGAAGGCTAGGGGCAAAATGGTCATTTTTTGCAAAGTTCAGAAAAGTTCATGAAGGGGGCCATGTTGGCGTGCACTACATGCCTTTATTTTAATTAAGGGGAGGCTAATTGTAAATCATAAAAATTTACATGGACCAAAGCTTGCACAAGAAGACACTTGTATTGCGAAACTTGAGAAATTTGAAGAAAAAAAAAGAAAATTCTAGAGAGGAAAGAAAGGGGACATGTGACCAAAAAATTGAGGGGACTTGAGCATAAATATATATAAGTGATGGGAGTTACGCATTGCCCTATGGCGGGCGGTCACGCTAAGGCGGGCGACTTACGAGATGATCACCGTGTGCCTATATTGCCGGGCAGACACCGCCAAGGCGGGCAGCTATATACCATGTCTTGGTGACGCGGGCGGACACACTTCTAGTGGGCGGCATAAGATTTTACCCGGACGCGGGAGAGCCGGACGCGGGCTAATGATGCCTTATGTGATGCGGGACGAGTTATGTATGTATGTATGTAGAGAGTACGGTAAACGTGCATGAATCCGCCTCACGAGGCACTCGGTCTGAACTACGTTTACACATGATATGTTCTGGTTCCGTCTTGTTATTACACTTGAGTACGATTTTTAATATGTTGCTACTCGTACGCTATATCTCCTATTATGTTACTATTCACGCCTTCACATACCGATACAATGCTACATGCCCAGCCCACTTTCTTCGAAGGCTGCGTTTCATCGCGCGGTACACCCGGATGATCGAACGCCATTATAGAAGATGTTCCGGCGAAGTTGGCAAACTCCATTTGTTAAGGTGTCGGCAGGAGTCGGCGTCTTATGCTATGATGTCTTGTTCGAAGTTAGAACTTTGCAGACACGGTCGTGGGTTTCGAGGAGTCGATTCGTATTATGATACAAGTTTTGTGTTACATATTTTATTTGATTTAAAAGCAAAAAGAAAAAAGAATGTTTTCGACGATCTTATTATGTATACTTGACGTAGAGATTCAAAAAAAAAAAAATCGGTACGTAGTAGAGTCGGTGGGTTCGCTCGCTCACGGTTACGGTCGGGTGCCCATCGCATCACTACAGTGAATCGGGGTGTGACAAAGTGGTATCGAACGGTCGGTCCCGAGGGTTGTCTGAAAGTGTGTCCGGTAGAGTCATTTTGTTTATGGGTGTGAAGCCGGCCACATCTATAGACGGAAGGCTGCCGGGGGCATCTAAGAATAGTTGACCTTCTTCTGTCATTAGATCGTGCGATAGAACCAAGACATAGGAAATAAGATTCCCCTTATACTAATAATCGTCGATTTAAAGTAGGCGCCCGATATCGGCGGAAAAAAAGGTGAGGATGATATGGAAGTCGACGAGAGGTGAGGCCCGGATGAATATATTTGTTCACGTACGTGGAGTTGGGCGCCGGACGAGAAATAGTCATACATACGGGCGGAAGGTGAACATCGAGGAATTAAGAAGGGCAAATGGTCAATATAGAAGAAAGGACGTATTACGAAAATGTCTCGGAAGTTATAAAGTTTTGATTGGCCGAGATCGCGTAGTAAAGGCATGTAAGAAAGCGGACGCGAAAATATCGGTATTAAGACCGATTCCACAAAAAGTTTCGAGGTTAAGCGTGCCGAGTGCGAGCAATTTTAAGATGGGTGACCCCCCAGGAAGTAAGTTAAAAGTTTCACAACTTGAATAAGGGACAAATGAGAAGCTAAGAGTGACCTAAGGAAGTGAGAGCATACGAAATGGTTGGAAGCTATACGGGGTCACATAAAACGCAGTGGGATTAGGTTGGAGAAAGACGGGAATGCACGAGTTAGGAAAGTTGGATAGGCTTGAATAGTGATTGGAAGTACTTTGTGGGTTAGTTGATAGTAAATATATATATGTGTGTAAGAATGTGTAGAATATTTTACATATGATTATATCGATAGATACGGGAGTCCTAGCAACCGGCGCTACGGTAAGGAAGGCATTAGCCAAGTAAGGGAATCGAAGCCCAAGTGACAGTGAAAGTGGACGGTATAAGTGCTATAAGGAAAGTTGTCATTATTTTGTTATGGATTAAGGCTGGAGAGTCTAATATGGTGATAGTTGGAAAGGAAAAAGAGTGCGTTAGTGGAAAACAAAGAGAACAAAGTGTCGAAAGAAAGTGAAAGGTAAGAACCTCAGTAAAGGAGGTTTCCGAGAGAAATTACCGGCAAAGCGCGAGATTGTTTGGGAAGGACTCAAAGTAGGCATGTGAAGAGGGATAGAGTATGATAAAAGAGACGGGGAGAGGAGCGCATGAGGATTGGGGACCGATTTCGATAAGTGAAGTTAAAGGAATAGTGAACGCGCGAGGGAATGTAAGGCAGAAGGAATATAAAGGAATGGATATGGGGCAACATGAATATAGTTAAAGGTCAACGAACAAGGATAGGAAGAGTAAAAATAGTAAGGATTTTGTGCTAAGGACAAAAGTAGTAAGCCAGTGAGAGATATGGACACACAGCTACAGCACGATTGCGCAGTAAAGGAAGAGCTACGAACAAGCGAACGAAGGAAGTGAAAGGACGAATAGTGGATGGGGATGTGGACAAAAGGATGAAATGGATGGAAGGCAACAGAAAGCTTAGGATGAGAAGTTTCCGGATGCTAGGCATGGAGTTAGAAGAAAGATGGGAAACAAGGTATAAACGAAGATTTCATAGAAAGATTGTTGGTATAAGGAGCCCAGCAAATGGGGAGACCATATTATATTAGACCTAAAACGGAATCGCAACCCTATCAAGTACCAGAAAAGGAAATCTATTAGCTTGGAATCAGAGTACAAAAATATGTCGGTGTACCGCAAGAATACTTGGGAGAAAAGTAGAAGCGAAATAACAATGAGTATACTAAGAGATAGACCTGAGGATAAAGGAATAGCCTACAGCCGCAATGGATCGTTAAGTAAAGATCGCGTACTCAACCATGGTCCCCGTTAAGGTGTGGTGGTGAACAGTAACAGAAAAGAGATGGTCTGAGAAAGACAAGGGTAATGCGTTGGTCCAGTAAATTAGAAAACCCATGATATCAAACGAGGACTCATGAAAAGGTCGAGGAGTTTGATTATAAAAGGAATGAGGTAAAGGATAAGGAGTGAGCGTGAAGGAAAAGACGACTAAAGCGGATCCTCCGAAATATTATGACGCTCCGTAAGACAGGTTGAACATTCGAGGACGAATGTTCTAAGGGAGGATGTTATAGCCCGTATTTCGTGCGCTGGGACTTGAAGAATTCGTGGAATGTGGAAGGTAAGATCGTTTTCAAAACTATTTTAATGCGCCGATGGGTTATTAATATTATTTTAGAATATTGTTGATATGGAATATTGAGAAAGGTTGAGGGCGAAAAAGGGAAATTCGCGAAATGGTTCATGGAAATATTTAAGAAAGGCTAGGGGCAAAATGGTCATTTTGCAAAGTTCAAGAAAGTTCATGAAGGGCCATGTTGGCTTTGGCACTACCTGCCTTTATTTTAATTAAGGGGGGCTAATTGTAAATCATAAAAATTTACATGGACCAAAGCTTGCACAAGAAGACACTTAGTCTTCTTTGAAACTTTGAGAAATTTGAAGAAAAAAGAAGAAAATTCTAGAGAGGAAAGAAAGGGGACATGTGACCAAAATTGAGGGGCTTGAGCATAAATATATATAAGTGATGGGAGTTACACCGTGCCTATATGGCCGGGCAGTCACCGCTAAGGCGGGCAGCTTACAGATGATCACACCGTGCCTATATGGCCGGGCAGACACCGCCAAGGCGGGCAGCTATATATACATGTTCTTGGTGACATGGGCGGACACCACTGGTGGGCGGCATGAAGATTTACGGACGCGGGACGCAGGAGGCCCGCGGGCTAATGATGCCTTATGTGATGCAGACAGATTATGTATGTATGTATGTAGAGAGTACAGTAAGCATGCATGAATCCGCCTCACGAGGCACTCGGATGTACAGACTACGTTTACAGCACATGATATGTTTTACAGTTCCATTCTGTTATTACACTTGAGTACAGTTTTTACTATGTTGCTACTCATCGCTATATCTCCTATTATGTTACTATTCACGCCTTACATACTCAGTACAATGCTCGCATCGCACTTTTCTTTCTGGGGTGCGTTTCGTACGCGGTACACCCGGATGATCGTACGCCATTATAGAAGATGTTCCCGGCGAAGTTGGCAAACTCCATTTGTTCTCCGGAGTGTGGCAGAGTCGACGTGCTATGCTATGATGTCTTGTTTAGAGATTAGAACTTTGCGTACACACAAAATGTGGGTTTCGGGGAGTCGATTCGTATTATGATACAAGTTTTGTACGGTTACATATTTTATTTGATTTAAAAGCAAAAAAAGAAAAAGAATGTTTCAGCAATCCTATTATGTCTACTTGACGTAGAGATTAAAAAAAAAATCAGTACGTAGTAAGAGTCAGTGGGTTCGCTCGGCTCCGGTTACGAGGTCGGGTGCCCATCACACCCTAGTGAGATCGGGGTGTGACAACACACCACACATTGGACCTTCATTCCGCAAATAAAAGCACTCCAAATGTCGTCCCACGACCAATGTACAACAATTAGCACCGGGGTCGAAGGGAAGAATTATCCACAAAGCATGGTCAAGGAAACAACTATTCACCCCGCAATTACTGCTCTCAAACAAGGATGCACCCTCAACAAAAATATGGGTATCATCATAAGCAAATAGGTAATAAAGAAAGGTGTCACAAAACAACTTCTTCAACTGAAGTGACCTCAAGCGTAGACTCATTATGGGGTTCAAGCACAAGTTCAAGCAAGTCACTACTAGTCGGAACACTTATGGACGAAGTGACAATTTGCAAATTCGACATTGGTCCATCACAAAGGAAAGGGTTATCTAACCTATGCCAAGCTAGAAGTAGCATCTTCCCATCCTTTAGGTTAGGGGATCTAGCATAATCCTTCCAAGAAGTGTGCTCTTGTTCATGTAATTCACTCTCTCTTTAAAGAGCACTCATCACTTTCGGAAGCCTTTTCCAAATTCGACATTGGTCCATCAAGTGGGTCGCAAACCCTCAAGAAGAACTTTTCGTCATCGGGGATGGTGTCAAGAGCTTTAACCACCCCATGCTTGTCATCAAGACCAAGACCATCATCACCCCATAGTGGGTTACTAAATACCTTGTAGTTTCCAAAGGACACTACATTTGCAACATCACCAAACTTCCCACTAGGTACATGACTATTCACATGATCAATTACATCAATATCATCACTAAATTGAGGGTCATTAAGCATATCAAAAGGTTCCTCAAATAGTGGATTTTCATAGCAAACGAATTGATCAACACAAGCAACCCACTACTAGTTGGACACAAATTGATCTTGCTAGAAGAATCAATTCGGTCATCGCTAGGATCAACTAGTGGGTGTCCTAACATCTCACATGACAATGTACTAACATGCAAACCAAGAGGATCATCACTAGGTGGACACAACTTGAACTCAAAAGAAGAGTGATAGTCATCATTAGGATCAACTAGTGTTGTACCATCCATTTCAACTACATTGTCAATTGTCATTATAGCACTAAGCTCATCACAAGGTAAAGACTCATTAAGCTCACATAAGGCTAAGCTCAATCACTCACACTCAAGTCAACATGATCATTCACAAGAATTGGAGTGTCAAGGTTAGCTATTTTACCTTGAAGTTCACATTCAAGTATCTTTACCATGGTTCTCAACTTGGGAGAGCCCATTTGCTCCTTTGGGAAGCTCTCAACTACCTCTTGAACTTTCAAAGGTTTGAGGCTCAACATTAGGTTTGCTTCCAAGAATACCTGCACCATTTTTCAAACAACTAGAAGAAAGAAAAGTTACAAGGGTTAGATGGGGTTGTGACAACTCCCTCACATCACTCCTCACTACCTCTCCTTTTTTCACTCTAGAGTTGTTATTTTTCACTCCCTTACTCCTCTCTATCTTTTCTCTCTCAATTTCATTGGAGTTGGGACAAGCGTCAAGTATTTCTTTAGAAGGGTTAAGGGAACCCTCCGCTTCACTCCTCTCTTTCGCTTTACAAGGCTTAGACTTCTCTATCTTCATTCGTTGCACCTTGCATATGCGTTCCATCCGTTCATCCATACCCTTCAACTTCCCATCCATTTCGCCTCTCATCTCTTCCATACCCGTTTGCATGCTGAGATTTGATTCATGATCATGGCCAATGAACTTGCTATGGATGGCATATCTCCCATCTCTTGAATCCGACTTTCTTGATTAGTCGTTATAACCTTGGGACTAGGATAAGATGTCGGACTTGAGTAGTTGCCACAAGAACTTCCATAACCAATGAGTTGGTCACCTCCCGTCAACACTTCTCTCCTCCTACCCTCCACACCATACCCATATTGAGAACATGGCACCTCCGGCTTAGGGTAAGAATCATATTTCATTGTGTTTCTTGGATTAGGAAATGTATAATCTCTTCTCCTCCTTGGACTACTCCTACTTGGTCCAATCCACACACTTATACCATTTTTCTTTGAATAGGAAGCTTTACAAGGAGATGTATGTGAATATCTATTAGAAGAACCCTCATAAGAATTATATGCAATCCCATTATCTTCACAAGCATACTCACCATGAAGTGCATAGCCAATAGGCTCATCATCACCACATTCTTCCTATTCTTGCAAATTCTCACCGAGTGGTTCATATCGAAAATGTGAGGAAGGAGCATACCTCAACTCAACCCTATGTCCATGGTGTCTAGGATGAGACTCTTCATGCTCGTATCCACCATAGGACTCTTCATCATACCCATCTACTCCTTCTTCTTCATAAGCCTCGTGAGGTGTTCTTCACGATTGTCCTCGGAGTAGTATTCTTCACCCTCGTACAAGTTATGATCATATTGACCATATTCTTCATTCGGTCTATGAGCACCATCACCATCATATTCATTGTAAGAATAGTGATGCTCATATCCCATGTCATCTCCCTCATAGCCTCCGTCAACCTCATAGGCATATCCTCCATTGCTAGAGGCATAACCTTCAAAATCATCTTCACAAGACTCGGAAGCTATGGATGACATCCTTATCTCTCCTTCTCCTTATGTCTCTCTCTTCGTGTGCCTACAAAACGAGCAAACAAGATTAGTAGCAAAAGCTCCTCACGTCACTCGTATTGGCACTCAAACTTACCTCTCAACCTAAGCTTCTTCCAAGGTTGGTCAAGAACCCTTTTAATCCAAATCAATTCACAAGATTGCTAACCTTTGTGGAGGAATAGATTCTTGTTAATCGAAAGACGGACGACTCGATAAAACAAAAGGACTTGAGCCAAGAAGATTCAACGAAATAAAACGAAGAAAAGCTTGAAAGAAATTAGCACGAAAGAAATGCGGACACAAGAACTAGTAGACACAAGTAGGAACAACTACTAAATGGCCACTAGTTAAGAGACACTAGAAAATGGAATGCTAAAACCGAAAAATAAATAAAATTTTGGGCCCGGGTAGGTGATAACTTGAAAATGCGGTCGAGAAGCCTCAATTGATCCAATGCATCAATTTGAAATAACGAAATTTTTTAAAATTCTATACTCTTTTTTTTTTTTTTTTTTTTGTTCCCTACTTAAGGGATAGGGAAACAATCACTTACAATCAAGGTTCAAGAAGTTTTTTGAGAATTGAATTGAGATGAAATGATTATTTGGAATTGAAAAAGTACCTCAAGAATTGATGCGGAAGATAGTGTTAGAATTATACGGTCCGTATATAATTCACGGACTACTTAAAAGGTGTCCGTATAATATTATACGGTCCGTATAATACGTCCGTATTCGAAACTCAAAAAATGTACCAAATGTACGGACCAAATTCTACGGGCCGTAAAATTTTTACGGTCCGTATTTTCCACCGTATATCACTTACAGGAATGTAACCTTATTCCACGACTAATTTACGGACCGTAAAATTTATACGATCCGTATGTGGGACCGTATAGTGGCTTGCAACAGAAACTCTCCAAAGATTTTGTATCCACGACTCGTGTTCCTCCGTAATAATTTGAACGGTCCGTATAACTTTTCTTGGATCGATGACGTCTTGGGCCCCACACAACCTAGGATTTTTTGCTTTGACTTTTGGGACCCAACAAACAACTTTCCCTTGTCCTTGAAAAAAAAACTTTTGGATCAATCCCTCTCCTTTGGTCTTTACTTCCAATACAAAGATATGAATGTTCTTAAGAATACCAAAAACCGAAATGTGACCAAATCAACTCGTTTTTGCTCCAATTTTTGGATCTAAGCTCCTTATCACTTAGAGAACAAAGCCCAATATTCAATTTGCTTTAATTTCTTCCAACCACTAAACCCACTTTTTGAGTTCTTCAAGCTTTGATGAACCTCTAATGGTGAAAACTTCAATTCTTACCCAAATAACTTCAAATTTCGTTTCTAGATGTTTTTCACCACAATAAACTCAAATCTAAATTCAAAAACAACAAAATAATTTGCGAATTTTTTTTTTTTTTGGGGATTTTTGATTTTTTTTTTGTGATTTTCAAATTTTGAGCCTAGGATTAGAAATTGTGGGAACAATCTCTTGGCACTATGCTCGATACCAAATGATACGAATCGATTTGGGGAAAACACCAAATCAATCATAAAAACGCGGAATTAAAGATAACAAGAAATTGGGGATGAGAATTGAAGAAAGGGGATGAGAAATAGAGGATAAAAGCAAGACCCAATGAATAATGAACCTATGAGCAAACCTAAGTATATGAAACCTAGACCCTCTCAATTTGATTCAATTCAAAGAACCTATGCTATTTGAAATCAAGGCAAAGGAAATTCAATTGAAATTCACAAATGAACAACCCTTCATGAAATCAATGGAAAAATGGTTCAAGACCAACAATGGAATCCACCATTAACTAAGCTAACCCTAAACAAACTAACACTCTTTAGAGTATTCAATACATAATTCATCCAATCTAAAATCTCATGAAATGAAAGACAAGCTATATATATACAAGCTAAGTAATGAAGACTAATAGGCAATTACAATGCTACCCTTAATGAAGTAAGGGCCTTGTTTGACTAGTCTTCTTAGTGTAGTCTTCAATTCAAGAATTGGCCTTCAATGGCCAAACACGCCCCTCCTTGCATAGATGGCCCTCTAATCAACCTTGCATGCATGGCCTTCTTGCAAGCATAATATTCTTTGCACAAACAGCCAACTCCTGACCTTGTCCAAGTTTGCACATGTAGCCAATTTGCAGAAATGTCCCTATTTGCACGTTTGGCCACTTTGCGCATTTGGTCCCCTTTCTAGTAGCTTCTTCTTCAAGCCTCGCCCAAGCCACCTCCCACACATCATAGGCCTCATTGTGGGGCTTGTGGCTGGGCCTCCAAAGGCCTTCAACGCCATCCTTATCATCCATGCCGCTTGTAGAGCTTGAAGTTTCACATCTTCGACTTGGATGTAAGTCTTGAAATGAGGTGTGCCAAGTAGGATTGTATCATACATGGGCTCTATATTGCCGAACAATAGCACACATACATTACTTGTTTGCCAAATACGGCAACCAAATATCACATATAACATATCACCGCGACCAAAAACCGGTGGAGGAACTGAATATCACGAATGTACATAGGTTTCGCGACAAATAGGCATTAGCTAATATCACACACACACACGTACACATGGCCATGTTAAGGAACCTTATGGTCGTAATATCACATATGCACATACCGCGGCCAGGAACCCACGGTAATATCACATATACACATATACCGTTCTATAGAAAAGAAAGCAAATGAATAAACGTAACGCACGAACAAAATCGTGAGTAACCAAATATTCTCGTAGAAAATATTTTCAAAGACTTGATAGGTTAATCAAAACGAACCATCATTTATAAGCCACAACGGTAGTCAAATCAGATTTTCTTCCGAATACCACCTCGGAACATATCAAACCGAACTCTTCTCATAATACATTTGCTAATCATAAGTATACATAATCAACATTTCGTACTCAACAAATATATATATATAATATATATATATATATATATATATATATATATATATATAAAATCGCTAGTACTACACAAAGGAAAGTCGCGGGACCACTGGGACGACTACAACTCAACGTCCGGCTCTACGAAAATCATAGTCATCCTATGTTATCGAATCATTATTACAAATTCAAGAGATACCAAAACCGATCGTACTTGAAATCGGAATAATAGTCATATCATATCCTTTCAAAATCGTCGAAGTACAGCAAGGAGAGTCGCGGACCCACGACGCCACGTATCGACCGAGTATACGAGGCCCGCCTATGGAAAACATAGTCATCATACATCATGGAGTCATTTTTGAGCATATCAAGGCCATCCGAATTTCCGGAGAAAGTTACGGACGTTCGTAGTTTCTTTTCAATTGTTTAGGAACACTCTTTTTAAAAACCAACTTTTATGCAACTTTTGAATGTTAGTCATACAGAAGACATAAGATCCTTTCGGAACAAACCGTGTACATAGCATTTCAAATCCAACCCTATCAAGGACATACGGATCATAGCTTGACCATATTAAGGATGCCAACATCACAAAGAGAATACGAATCATAAACATGTTCAGATTTTTCGAATAGAATTACCCCCAAGGCTCATAACATATCATACCTTACTCATATCTAAGACATGCCAAAAGAAGGAAAGGTAAGCCTTACATACCTCATTTGCTTCCTAAGCCATTCCAAACTCAAGTCTCCGCTCCTTAAAATCTACAAATACACCATAATATGCCAAACATTAGCTAAAGGTATTTAGGACCCGATTCCAAACGAATCACCAAATTCTTATCTCTGAGCAAATTGGGCAAAGACTTCCCTTAACGTGGAATACACCAACCCCCGAGAATTCAACTGCCATAGGAGCCAAATTCAACAACAACCAAACCAACAACCAAGCCACGACATCAATAATCAATTCAAAGTGCATTTCAACCAATCCACAAAGGGTTCAAACGGCCCAACCAATATACTACATAGCCCGAAGTCTTCCAAATTCAATCAAAACTACAACAATACATTTCTTACTTCCAAATTCACAATTTACACCAGCATTCCACACATTAACAACATCAACCACAATAATACAAAAACTATATTAAAATTACATTATCATCTCCAACATCCTACAAACAATTCCAACTTCTATTTAAATCATTGAATCATCATTTTCACTATGGAATCCATGCAACAACAACCAAAACATGCTAAATAAAATTTGTTCTTCATTCTTACACACCACACATATATTCGGCCACCACACTACATACACGGCCACACACTAGTACTCATATTTTCATGAATTTCACCCATTTCCACTTACTACAACACACATAAGCTATCTATAACACATGAAATCTTAGGGTTAAAACTCACCTTCTTCGATTTCCCTTCTTCATTAACGGGACCAAGGTAAGATTTTTGCAAGAACAAAGGCTTTTCTTGATTCAACAATTACTTCATGTTGTTTAGCACCTTCCAAAGAGTAGAAAACATAGAAGAAAATAATTTTTTGTGAAGAATTTTTCATGGCCAATTTCGGCCAGCTCCAAACCGAACAACCCCTCTTTTTTTTTTTTCTCCATGTTTCTTCATCTCTCTTGAATTGGAAAAGATGACAAATATATTGACTAGTCATCCCTCTTATAATATATAAAAAACCCCAACAAATATAAAGTGCACACATGTGCCCCTCATGAATTTAACTAATCAAATTTGGCCAAATTTTGTGGGAGGGCCCACACCACACACATGGCCACATATGGCCATTTTCATGAATTCTTAGTTTCCAAAACTTCATTTTTGGCCCCAAATTTTCATGAAATGTCTAACTTTCCATAATTCACTTTTAACCCCAAATTTTCCTTATTCCAAATTTACCCTTAACCATCCATACCAATGTAAAGATTAATACGCAACTTGTGCATTGGAACAAAAATCAACAGAAATCGAAAATTAAAAGTCTTGTCCATAACTTGTCGCAACCAACCTAGAATATTCCCACGTACAAAGTACGGGGTATAACATAGGAAGTACATGGGCTAGACATGTGTCCCACCCAAAGTGTGAGCCAATTACAATTGCCCATGTCACTAAAGGGGGCCCCATACACTATGGCTTAATTAATGAATAATTAAACTTTAATCCCACTTAATAATCTAATCATGGTTGATTAATCCCTAATCTCCATTAATATTTCTATACCAAATAAAATTTATAGGCAACTTGTGCATTAAAACAAAATCGGAGGTTAAAAGTCTCTACCTCGTATCCCAAAATAGTCTTGTCCTTAACTTGTCACAATTTGCTTTAGAATATCCCGATGTTTAAAAATACGGGATATAACAGAAATACAATATGGAAGATCATAACTGAAGTAAAGATTCCAGGAGACAAGCATGATAATCAAGAAATCACCAAACCGTGCCTTATAAAACAAGTCATGCATATCATTATCATATACCGTACCCGGCCCATTATGGGACTCGGTGAATAAAGTCGTGTACACGTATACCATACCCGGCCCATCATGGGACTCGGTGCCATAATCATATCATCGTATCATCATATCATCATATCATTATATCATCATATCATCATATAGCGTACCCGGCCCATTATGGGACTCGGTGGATAATGTAGTAAAATGTGCGTGATAACAAACCCGGCCCGGGACTCGGTGAAAGATGTAATAACAAAGATGCACGAGCGTAGTAGTGAGTAACCATATGCAATTTCATGAATCATCATCCGAGACTCAATAGATAAGTGTTACTAACGCTCGAGTATCAAAGCGATAGTCATATTAAGTACTCTTTAAATATCACTATGAACTATATCAAATAGAGCCTCAGGAATCATAGACATGTATCAAGATAATGTGAAATAACTTATGGAATCAGAGACATTAGTCATCGTAGAGCCTTTAGGAATAGGAGCTTATACATCCGACTACTATTCAACATATAGAAGGCTCGAGGGCAGTAGCTCAACTACTTTAAGAGTTTTAACATCAAGAAGTGAATAAGAATCATGAATCACACTTGGAAGTTATGAATGGAATTACCCCAAAGCTCATTTCATACATCACGTATATCTAAGACATGCCAAAAGAAAGAAGGGATAGTTTTACATACCTTTAGCGCTTATCCGTAACACAATACGTATACGCTACCCAAAGTGTCTCAACCTATATTAAGACGCCAAGAATTATGGTTAAGCTATGGGAAGGTTCAAAACGTATTCTAACGTTAGTAGCTCCTTTCTAGAAATTTAGACGACGTTCCCCTTATATTCAAACCAAATACATAACAACTAAGCCCACGTCAATAATCACACGTTCAAGTACTAGATCGAGAACAATCAAGACAAGATCCAAGAACACTCCGAACAGCCCGCACAACATTCCAAACAGCCCACATTTACAACATTCGATAATAATCTACATACGACTACGACATATTCAAGCTATTCTTAATGATCCATAGTCATAATATTTTCATCGAAACGACCTTATAATTGTACCAACCAACATAACGACGCAACGTATAATCTTAACTATAATTAATTTTCCAACTCAACAAGAACAACAACACATCCAAGACAGCCCCTAACCAACGACATAAATGTCACACCCTGAACTTACCGGGGTGTGATGGGCACCCGACCCCATATTCGGAGCCGAGCGAACCCGCTGACTCTTATTACTCACATAATCTCTTTGGATGCTTAAATCAAATAAAGGTAAAATACATAGTAAAATTTTCAAATTTTTTTTTGACGTTTCCCAATTTAAACACGATCCGAAAGCGTAAAGACTTTGTAACATAATGCGTAATAAAAATATATTAGCTAATGGACCCACTCTCAAACCGACACTGACTCACGACTGCACCGCAAAGTCTCTAACTTTGAACAAACCGCACAAGACATATAATCGAATAAGACCGGTGCACAAATGGAGTCCACCAACTCGCCGGAATGTCTTGTCAATAGCTCTTACTTGTTCGAGTGTACCGCGCGCATGAAACGCAGCGCCACAAAAGGGCGTCGCACGAGCAATGTTGAGTATGTAAGGCATGCATAATAATATACGAGAGATACATAACATAATTAATGACATAAAAGAAATATAGAACATATCATGATATAGGAGAGCAACCGTACATATGAGTGTCCTTCGGGCGAATACCATGCATGCTTACAGCGGAACGTGCACCCGATCCTCATATCATATTATTTGCGGAACGTGCTTGCCCCGATCCATATACATATATAATATAATATAATCTTCGCGGAACGCGCAGCCCGATCCATATACATATATAATGCCGAGGGAACGTTCGCCCGATCCATTTACCCACATATCCCGCGTCCGGCATCCCGTGTCCCGGATGGTATCATATTATACCAACCGATCGTGTGGCTATGCGTCTATACGCGCCTCACCTTCCCCCCCCCCCCCCCCCCCCCCCATACTTCCCCTATATACATATACATATATCATGTGCATATATCATGTAAGTGCGCAGAGAGCCCAAAGAAAAGTCATGTATCCGTCGGAGTGACGTAAGGTCGGTAACCTCCGATTACTTTATGGAATAGTCATGGGCGCTTTGTCTCACCTTGAAGGAACAATTATAAGGCGAGACTATCAATCAAGGATAGCATCACTTAGAAAACATAAAACAGGGTCATAACATATCATTTCATATACTTTGAAACCTTTAAAATAGTCATTATCCAAAAATAGCTTAACATTTCATATCGTCGTATTCATGGTAAGAACATATCCTTGACATATTCGTCCTAGTCATTTTCTCATATCTGGCATCATCATTGTCATCATAGAATCATAGTCGTTATTTTGGTCATAAAAACTTTCAAAAATCGTAAAACTTGGATTTTGGAGAAAAATGAATATTTTGGAAAACATTCATAAACTTTTAGAAAGGAAATCGTGCTTTGAAATCATAACTTCTAACTTTTGAAAATAAGGACGTTATGGGAGCGTTTATAAAATCGCAACGTATGATTCATGCCATAGAAGGAAAAAGGACGAGCCTTAACATACTCGCGCGCGCCTTACTAGCTACGCTTACTAGCCCGAACTCGCTAATCTACATGCAAGAGAATTGACACAACCATTAGATTCATTGTCATTCACTTATCTTAACTTCTCAATAAATTCACTTATATTCTGCGCCGAAATTTTAAAGATCTCCCCCGTAAATACACCACCCCGAGATCCTAACTTGGCCAATATTTACAACAACAACCCGAGAATGAAACTCGGCCACATTATTAATAACAATACTAACTATCATACTTACAACTTCAATAATCAATACAAAATATATTCTAACGTTAACAATTCTTGTCACACAATTCAACGGCATCTCGTTTATACTGAATTCAATCACATGTAATCAAGCCAATACCAATGATCTCACATTCAAATACTTGCTCAAAACCTTACAAGCAAAATTCAAGCATACTTCAAGCAATTCACATAACATTTCAAACGGTCCACCCAACACATACACTACCCGAATTTTTCCAAATTCAATAAGAACAATTACAACACATTTTCTCTCTTCTATACTCATGAAATATAACAACCACACATTAACAATATCATTCACAAATATAAGAAATCATACTAACATCACCTTAACTTCTTCAATAATCCCCAAACAATTTCCACTTCAATTTAAACCATTAAATCTTCATTTAACATCATAGAATCCACAACACAACAACCAAAATACTAAATAAAATTAGCTCATCATACCCCACCAAAACAGCCCCCTATACGGCTACCACATCAACACCGACAAACGAATTTATATCGCTATTTCTTCCGTTCTAATCCGTTAAATCTTTAAATAAACTTGTTAACAATGAAAAGGAGCCTTCATATTACCTTAGGTAGGCAGCCACCACGTTATCACTCTCCTCCTTGGTTGATTTTTAGCTCAAATTGAAGACAACGCGACGTACGACACTTTTCTCTTCATGGGCTTCGGAATTCGGGGCTCGGATTTTGGTCAAAATTGGTTTTTCTTCTCCATGGCTTTTTATCTATCTCTCTCCAGAATTTTCAGGTTGTTTCAGATCTTAAAATGAGGAGGGAAGGCCTGAAATATCACTTATATAACATGGGTCATGGGCCTAACCTGGTTGGGCCCGAGTTGGGCCTAGCCCACTGACCTTTGAGCCTTAAAACGTACATATCTCCTTGTACCGACGTCACTGGGAACCCACGACCTATGGTTGGAAAGCTAATTCACTTATATACAACTTATATTTCTTGGTATTTTTCCAAATTCCAAACTTATTATACCGTTTTTGCCTCTCGAAGTCAGGTCACCCGAAAACGTTTTCTTAAAAATATTCGTTTGGAGGACTTCCACTTTGATTCGGCTCAAGGGTCCTTCTTGAGTTGTGTTCAACTTTACATGTGTGCTTCATATAACTTGTCACATGTCTCAAAAAAATCTCGATGTGTGGGCCCCACCTCGGCTCGCAAATAATCCGACGTACGAAAATACGAGATACAACACTATCAACGTGAGTTTAAATTATGTAGCAACAACATGATTGTCAATTTTTCTTGAGGAAGCACGTGTCACGCTCATGCTCTAAAAATGGGGGGTATAACAATAAAGATGCCCGAAAATCTTACGAACACCTACGAACACCCCAAGCAAACCACATACGCTTCTTATACGTTATTTCATACAATCTTTTCATCTAATTTAGTGACATATAACAGCAACCACATGACAACTACATCACTTATCCATAGGCATGAAAACTACATTAATATCATAATAATCCTTACAACAGCCCACAAAACCAATTCAACTTCAACTTTAACCATTTAATGCCATCATTCTCATCATATAATTAATCCATAGCAACAACAACCAAAATGCTACTTAAAATTAATTCACCAATTTCCACTAAAACAGCCCCTAGACGGTTTCAACATCAACATATATAATTCCATGGATTCAATTCATATCTACCAAGTTACAACCAGTCCAAACTCCTTCTAAAACGTGTAGAAAGGATCAAATCTTACCTTAATGAACTTAGCTCCTTAATTAGCTGAAATTAGTAAATTTAATCACCAACATCCTTGCTGCCTCCAATGATCAATTCCACGTTATGAACCACCCTCAATTGGTTGAAATACCTTAGAAATTAGTTTTTTGGCATCAAAATTTGTGGGCTTAAATTGCACAGCCATGGCCGTGAGCTTACAAGAGCAGCCATGGCATGTTTGTGGTTTCTCTTTCAATTGGAATATGAAGAAGGATATGTAAAACACTTTAGGGATTTAATTAGCTATTAGGATCATGAAGTTGCTCAAGAACAGCCATGGCCGTGAGCTGCCATGGCTGAACTCCTCTCATGTCTATGTCACACCCTAATTTCTGTTAGGGTGTGATGGGCACTCGACCCTTATTTAGGGCCTAGCGAACCCGCTGACTCACCTAATACTCATAATCACGCTGGCTTTCAAAACATGACACAAATGTATAACGAAAATTTATCGAAGAACAATATGCTTTTTGTTTTTCTCAAATCAAATAAAATCTTGCAACATATGAAACTTATATCACAACGCATAATAATACAATCGGCTTACATAGCCGTTTACATAACCGACATCTAATACCCACGACACTGTCCGCAAAGTCTCTAACATGGAACATGAATTTATATCATAATGCTCAGACTCGGCAGCACTCCGGAGAAAAAGGAGCTCGCCAATCCCGCTGGAACATCTTCTCGCTAATGTCTTCAACTCTCATGCAGGTGTACTCGCGCGACATGAAACGCGACCCCGAAGAAAGGGGTCGATGCGGAATATGTCGAGTATGTAAAGCATGAAATGTAGTAAGCGGGATCACACCGAAGTAAAAGTACGAGAAAAATCATAAAACTCATCTTTGAAAACGTTTATCATGCATATCAAATCATATAATCGTCATGTATACGTATAGCGTGTCCCGGCCCTCTAGTGAGGGACTCGGTAGATAAAATCATATCATAATCGTATCATTATATCATCGTACATATATACCGTACCCGGCCCTCTAAGTGAGGGACTCGGTGAGTAAAATCATATCATAATCATGTATGCATGCGATTATACATATATATATACGCCCCGCCCTCTAGTGAGGGACTCGGTGAATAGCGTGTCCGCCCCGCTAGCAGGGACTCGGTATGCCATCAATGGCCACCATCCCCATCTCATCACATCATCATATCATCATATCATCATACATATATATATATATATATATATATATATATAACCGGCCCTCACAGTGAGGGACTCGGTGAATAATGCGGGGAGTTGCACGATACGTGTCCGGCCGGGACTCGGTGAAAGACATATTGAGCTTGCACGAGCAGAGTAGTGAGAAACCATATGCACATAAAATCATACTCACAGACTCAATGAAGTAGTCTAAACAGAATGTCATTTGAAAATCGGACCATAGTTATACCCAATATCTTTCGAAAACATAACATACATCATACGTATTTACAAATCCATAAGGGTCATAGTCATATTCGGACCATAGGGATCATAGTCATACGTCAAACCAATCCGAGTTCGCCTCGAAAAGCTACAAACTTAATTCACTTTAGAACTTTCTACGAACAAATCGAAGCGATCCGAGCCTTTCTGTGAAAGTTACGGACGTTCGTAGTTCGGAATCGTTTAGGAAACAAACTCTTTTTGAAAATAACTTTTATGCAATCTTTGAAATCCATTCATGCGGAAAACATAAAGACCATAATTTGACTACATTAAGAATATGAATATCAAGAACAAATATGGATCATAAACATGCTCGGACCGCAAGAGTAGAGTTACCTCGTAATTCGTGTCATAACTTATTTTTAACTAAGACATGCCAAAGAAAGAAGGGGCGATCTTTACATACTTAGCCGCTTCCTAAGCTAATCCGAATTCAAGTCTCGACTCTCCAAGGTCTACACAACGTCAATAGATATTGGATATTAGTCGTAAACATCGAAGAATCCAATTCCAAGCCATTACTTTTTCTACAGAAATTTCGGCAGCACTTCCCTTATAAATTTGACATCCCCGAGAATTCAACTCGGCCAAATATTCAACAACAATACCAACAACCATATAAACGATATCAATAAGCAATTCCAAACGCATTCTAATAGTAATAACTCCTTTCTACATAATTTGACGACGTTCATATATATTCCATTCAACTACATATATCCAAACTAATATCAACGATCGCATATTCAAATAACAATCCAAAACCTTTCAAACGCGATTCAAGAACATTTCCAACAATCCGCACAATATTTCAAAACAATCCAACAATATGCCATGGAACCCGAAATCTTCCAACTACATTAGGAACATCAATAACACATTTCCTCCTTCCAAATTCATAAACTATATCAACAATTCCATACTTTAGCATTATCATTTTCGTCAATACAAGAAATCATATTACAATCACATTATGTTCCAAATCAGCCCACAACAATTTAATCTTCAATTTGGATCATCAAACCTTCATTTTACATCATAAAATTCACAACGACGACAACCAAAATACTACATCACATTAGTCCATATACCTACACCAAATCAGCCCATTTTCGGCCAACACCACAACACACACATTCCATGGTTTTCATCCATTTCTACACATTACAACAACACCCAAACATGCTAAATACAATTAGTTCATCACTCCTACACAACAAACAACACACACACACGGCCACAACACGATACATACGGCCATACTTCAACATTCATATTTTCATGAACTTCCTTCATTTCCACATTCCACAACATGCACAAACCATCCATAAGACATGAAAACAAGATTAAATCTTACCTTCTTCATTCACTTCTTCACTCGGCTAGAGTTGGTGATTTGCGACAACGAGCGGTTTTCTTGTTTCAACAACTACTCCACGTTAACGAGGGCCTTTCAATTAGTGGGAAAGCTTGAAGAAAATAATTTTTCCTTGACCTTTTCTTGGAGCACCAAGTTCAGCCATGGTGGCCGAACCTCTCCTCTTGTTCTCTCTCAAAGTTTCTTGAATTTTCTTGAAATGGAAATGATAATTGTTTGCCTTATTTGATCATTCCTCCATGTATATATTAATATGGCACATGACCATGCACATGGCCGGTCATGCCCCCTCTTTTTTTCTCTTTTTTTTTTTTCTTTTTCTCCAAATTTCTCCAATTTTCTAGATTTTTCTCAAATTATAAAAGATGAATTCTTCCTTGTCATCTTTGCCCACATGTATATATTTAGCCTACACAAATATAAAATGAACACATGTGCCATTCCATGGCTTGAAAATATTGGCCAACCATGGGTGGGTCCACGGCCACTTGACTTCTCCAAAAATTCCTACATAATAATAATTTCCAAATTCCAAGTTTGCCCTCGTATTCCATGCCAATACTTTTATGCGACTTGTGCATTAAAACGAAATCGAAGATTACAAATCTCCACCTCGTCTTCCAAAATTATCTTGCCCTCAACTTTTCACGACTAACTCGGAATGTCCCAACGTACAAATTACGGGATATAACAGTCTAATTCATTATTGTTGAAGTTGGAAAATGAAGTGTATGACTCATTCTTCATTAACTTATATGCTGTCCAAAATGGTGACACATGTCCAGCCACATGACATGTGTCCCATTTATATCCATGAGCCAATCATAATTGTCCATGTATTTTAGTGGGGCCCACTTAATAATCTGATTAGGCTAGTTAATCCTAAATCCCCACTTAATAATCTAATCATGGTAAATTAATCCCAAATCTCCACTAATATTTCCACTAATTATAATTAATTAGCAAACCGTGCAATTATTAAAATTGGGATTAAAAGTCCTTGTCTCATATCCAAAAATAATCTTGTCCTTGGATTTATGTCAATTAACTTATGAAAATATTCCAACGAAAATAATTTGAATATGTAGTAGTCGTATGTGGATTGTTATCGAATGTTGTGAATGTGGGCTGTTTGGAATGTTGTGTGGGCTGTTCGGAGTGTCCTCGAATCTTGTCTTGAATAGCCTCGATATAGTACTTGAACGTGTGGTTATTGATGTTGGCTTAGCTATTATGTAGTTGGTTTGAATATAAGGGAAACGTCCTCTAATTATCTAGAAAGGAGTTACTAACGTTGGAATACGTTTTGAATCTCTCCGTAGCTTAACCATAGTTCTTGACGTCTTAATATAGGTTAAGATGCCTCGGGCAGCGTATACGTGTTGTGTTGCGAATAAACGCTAAAGGTATGTAAAGCTATCCCTTCCTTCTTTTGGCATGTCTTAGACGTAAGTGATGTACGATATGAGCTTTGGGGTAATTCCATTCATAAGTTCCGAATGTGATTCATGATTCTTATTCACTTCTTGATATTAGAACTCTTAAAATGATTGAACTGTTGCCCCTTGAGTTTTCTATACGTTGGACAGTAGTTGGTATGTAAAAGTCCCTATTCTGAAAGATCTATAATGATTAATGTCCTTAACGTTCATAAGTTGTTTCGCATTATCTTGATATATGTCTATGATCCCCGAGGCTTTATTTGATACACTTCATAATGACATTCAAAGAGTGCTGAACATGACTAACGCCCTGATACTCGAGTGTTAATTAGCCTACTTATCTATTGAGTCTCAAATGATGATTTAAATGCATATGGTTACTCACTACTCTGCTAGTGCATTCTGTTATTACATCTTTCATAGTTCACTGCATTCATTGTTCACCGAGTCCCTCACTAGAGGGCCGGGTACGGTATATATATATATATATATATATATATATGATGACACCGAGTCCCATGATGGGCCGGGCATGATATACATGTATATGACAGCTTCACCGAGTCCATAACGGGCCGGATATGGTATATGATATAGGCATTCATGAGTTTATTTCATAAGACACAGGTACAGGGATTCCTTGATTATCATACTTGCCTCATGGATTCTCTACTTCAGTTATGATCTTTCTTATTGTATTTCATGCTTTATATACTCAGTACATATCTTGTACTGACCCCCTTTCTTCGAGGGGCTGCGTTTCATGCCCGTAGGTACAGATACTCACTTCGGTGATACGCCAGCTTAGGATTTCTATTCAGCTATCTTGGAGTGCTCCATTGTCCCGGAGCCTAGACTTTTGGTACAGATCCTTTTGATGTATATATATGTTTATCCGGGGGTACGGAGGGGCCTGTCCCGTCATATGTTGTTGATACTCTTAGAGGTACGTAGACATATGTGTGGGTTGTATATAGATGTTGTTCAGCTGTGTTAGCATGACTTGTGTTTCGAGACGTTCCCTTTCGTAGTGGAAGCCTTGTCGGCTTGCGTATATATATATATATATGTTTTGGGATGTTGCATGTAGTGGCAGCCTTGTCGGTTTGCGTGTATATAGTTGGGACGTTCCCATACACTATGATAGCCTTATCGGCTTATGTATGACGTTATCTGTTGATAGTTGTGACTCCACAGGAGACAGGTTGTCTTGGTATATATATATGACAGTTCTGAGATGACATATTGTTTCTATGAATTTCCATATTATGTTCAGTTTCGAATTGATTATAGCTAACAGGTGTATACGAGTGTCCAGCTCGGGCACTAGTCACGGCCTACGGGGTTGGGTCGTGACACCCAATCACCAACCTGAAACTCTAAGTGTCGATGTCGATTATCTGCATATGACTTTTGTCGACTCTGGGCTACTAATAACCTTCCCTGAATAAACTTCACTTTATCAACAGTTTGCTGAATCATATCTGGGCCGATTAACTTAGTCTCACCAACATCGAACCAACCAATAGGTGACCTGCACTTCCTGTCATACTAGGCCTCATACGGTGCCATCTGAATACTAGAATGGTAGCTATTATTATAGGCAAACTCGATAAGTGGAAAATGATCGTCCCAGCTACCTCTAAAGTCAATAACACAGGCCCACAACATATCTTCTAGCGTTTGAATAGTACGCTCGGCCTGTCCGTCGGTCTGAGGGTGAAATCTTTGTACTAAGACTTGCCTGTGTCCCCAATCCCTTTTGGAATGATCTCCAGAAGTTAGCTGTAAACTGAGCTCCTCTGTCTGAGATAATAGATGTGGGAACTCCGTAACGTCTTACTATCTCCTTGATATGTAACTTCGCATAGTCCTCAGCTGAATAAGTAGTCTTGACTGGGTGGACATGGGCTGATTTTGTCAGCCTATCTACAATAACCCATATCTTGGAATCTTCAGCCTCATGTATTACTTCTCGACTTCTTTAAAAGACTTTAACTGTCACTCTACCTTTTAGCTCTTAATCTCAATCCTTAGAGTTGGCTATCAAGTAGCGCTGGAGTTCCCTCATATAATAACTTTACATAGCTGCTCTGTGCTCTGTCCATTATTAACTGGTATAATTCTGAAAGAATTTTTTATTTGACAAATAGATTCACTGTCATCTAGTAACTAGCTTGTTCTGATCGTCCCGCTTAAACCATTTCACAATTTCCCCTTAATCTAACTTGTAACACTTTAGGCATATTATCTCGTGTCATTTCTTTATCTTTAATTCAAACTCTTCTATTGCCCCTTTACTCAGATTTTGCTCTTAACTTTCCTGTCACACACTATGTTGCAATTTTTACAAGAATATGCGAAGGTGGTCAAATTAGCTCAAGAAATACCTTAGCGTCGTTTCACTAGTCTTCATGCTTTACCTTGCATTCTCCTCTCATATCTTACAATCGGTATGAATCTTCGACTCAACCATGGCCATGTCCTATTTGCCCTCAGTACCAATTCTATTTCGGTAATTTGGCTTAAACCATCTCTACATCTTTCCTTAATGTACCTGAAATATCACAACTGCATTATTATTACTAAATCCTTACTCTTCTTATCAAGTAAGTACTCACTTGGTCTCATTCTTAACATATAATTCGTAGGTTGTATAACTATTCTTGTACAACTTGTATAAAGCATATTCAATCTTAATCATAGCCTTTCCTTCTCCTGATTCATTCTACTTTACATATCTCTTCCGTACTAAAGCTCACTTGTAGCCTATCTTGTCATACTCCTTTCCCTTTTGATTTTCTCACTCCCTACTATAGGAGGTTTTCTATTCCTTCTCTTTTGTTACTTATAGGTCGCAATATCATAAGCGAACAACTCTATTGCCAACATCTTAGCCTCTAATCCGGCATAGCATTGCTATCCTTTACAATGTCTCTTAAGTTACTCGTTACCATTCGCTTGTCCTAGTCTTTCTTTTTCACAAGCACCCACTTTCTAATGTCATATTATTCAATATCTCTACAATTAATTCTCAAACCTTGTCTCAATTACACACGACTTGTCCATTTATTCTTTGGATTTTAGATCTTACTAGCTTGTCTCAGCAAGGGATCTCACTTGAAGTTTAAGCATCCATATCAAATATATTGCAGTGTTAATTGTTTCCATCTTATACTTGCATTTCTCGCACCCGCTTCCCCCCTTAAGGGCATACTTATACCATTATCCGTTTGTATTCTTGTTATATCCCGTATTTTATTACGACGGATTATTCGTAAGCTAATCGGCATAAGTCCAAGGACAAGATTATTTATGGATATGAGACAAGGACTTTTAATTCCCGATTTTTATTAATGCATGAATTGCTTATAAATTTTAATTGGTATAGAAATATTAATGGAGATTAGGGATTAATTAACCATGATTAGATTATTAAGTGGGGATTAGGGATTTTTTTTAATATTAAATTAAGTCATTAGTGGAATTAGGTGGGCCCCACTATAGCATGGCCAAATCTGATTGGCCCATGCTATAAGTGGGACATGTGTCACTCTATAAGGCAGCATATATAATGCTTAATTGATGACTAAGGCCAGCCACTTCATCCATTTCATCTTCAACAATCTTGTGAAGCTATAGAGAGAGAAAGGGGTTCGGCCATGGCTGAGCTGAACTTGAAGCTCTTAGTTGTGATCCAAAAATAATTTTTCCAAGGTAGTTCAACCATTGAAAGGGTCTATGGTAACGTGAATTGGTCCTTGAGGGCAGCAAGAGTGTTTATTAATTGAAGTTATCAATTTCAGCAAGTTAAGGAGGTAAGTTTATTGAGGTAAGATTTAATCCTTTCTACATGTTTTAGAGGTGATTTGGACTTGTTATAAATTGGTAGATATGAATTGAATACATGAAATTATGTATGTTGATGTTGAAGTGTTGTTGAGCCGTGTAAGGGGGCTGTCTTAGTTGGAATTGATGAATTAATTTTAAGTAGTATTTTGGTTGTTGCTATCATGAATTATGTGATGAGAGTGAAGGAATTAAATGGTTAAAGTTGAAATTGAATTGGTTTTGTGGGCTGTTGTACGGATTATAGTGATAATAATGTAGTTTTCTTGCATATGAATAGGTGATGTAGTTGTCGTGTGGCTGCTGTTGTATTTCACTAAATTAGATGAAAAGATTGTATGAAATAACGTATAACAATCGTATGTGGTTTGCTTGGTGTGTTCGTAGGTGTTCGCAAGATTTTCGAGCATCTTTTTATGTTGTTAGTTAGGGGCTGTTTTGAGTATGTTGTTGTTCTTGTTGAAGTTGAAAGATCAAGTATGGTTGAGATTATACATTATGGTGTTATGTTGGTTGGGCTGTTAGAAGATCGTTTGATGAAAACGTTAAGACTATGGATCATTACGGATAACTTGAATATGTTGTAGTCGTATGTGGATTGTTATCAAATGTTGTGAATGTGGGCTATTTGTGTTACACCTCGCATTTTCGTACATTTGAATATTCCGAGTTAATGTCGGGAAGTTAAGGACAAGATTAAATTTTTTTTTAGAATGTGTAAAGTTGTTTATTCATCCTTTGTATTGGAATGGAGCGTTAAGGATAAATTGAATAAGGAAGAATTGGAGGCCAAAAGTTGGAAAGAAATAATTTCATGGAATAGCCAAATGGCCAATGTGGCCGTGTGGCTATGAGTGGGTCCCACCCACATGTTGGTCAATATTTTCATGCCAAGGAATGGCACATGTGTATATTACATATTTGAGAGAATTGTATATGTGTGCAAAGCTTACCATGCAAGACTTATGTATTTTGTCATGACTTGGAAATTTCTAGAAAATTAAAGAAAAATTGAAGAAAGGAATTGGAAAAAAAAAAGAAGCCAACCGGCCATGTGCTACAATATATATATATATATCTATATATGATGACTAAGTAAGATATTAAGTCATCATTTTCATTCAAGGAAAAATCAAGAAACTTGGAGAGAAAAGAAGAAAGAACAAGAGAGAGAGAGGCACGGCCACAAGGGCTGGCCGAACTGCTCTATGCAGTTGATCATGGAGAAATTATTTTCTCCTTGTCTCTCCACTAATTAGAAGACCCTCGTCGACGTGGAGTGGTTGTTGAAGGAAGAAAACCACCCGTTTTTATGGAGCTTGTGTTAGCCGAGAATAAGGAAGAGGCATGGAAAGGTATGGTTCAATTCTTTCTTGCATGTTTATAAATGTTTTGGACGTGTGATTATGTATGGAAATGGGTGGAAATCATGAAAGATAGCATGTTTGTGTGTGTGGCCGTGTGTGGTAGTGATTGTGTACAAGGAGTGAATTGAATCTAATTGGTATTCTAGTTGTTGTTATGGATGGTTTGTATGCGTTATGATGTGTAGAAATGGATGAAATTCATAAAGTTGTGTGTGTGAGTATGTTGGCCGAAGGGGAGGCTGCCTTGTGTAGGAAAAAGGAATCAAATTTATTTAATGTTCTTGGTTATTGTTGTTGAGAATTATATGAGGAAAATGAATGTTTGATGATTTATGTTGAAGTTGAAATTATGTGGGCTGAATCGGAACCTAATGTAATTTCAATATGTTTTCTTGAAGGTTATGGAAATGATCTTGCTAGCATATGAGATTGTTGGTATAGTTTATGAAATTGAAAGAAGAAGTGTATCGTTGATGTTCTAATGTAGTTGAAGGGTTTCGGGAAAATTAGTCTATGGTTTGGGTTGTTTGAAATATTATATGGAATGCTTGAAATGTTCTTAAATCATGTTTGAATGGCCTCGGAATAATATTTAAACGAATGATCATTGGTGTTAGTTGGAAGGCATGAAGGTTACTTGAATTGAATATTGAAGTGTTGATTGAAATGGTTAGTATAATTGTTGGTAATGTTGTTAGTTTGGCCGAGTTGTATTCCGGGTTTGTTGTTGTTGAAATTGGCCAAGTCGAACTT
This sequence comes from Lycium ferocissimum, assembly GCF_029784015.1. Taxonomy (NCBI): domain Eukaryota; kingdom Viridiplantae; phylum Streptophyta; class Magnoliopsida; order Solanales; family Solanaceae; genus Lycium; species Lycium ferocissimum. The sequence goes on along the minus strand of NC_081347.1, from coordinate 39,000,595 downwards.
GGTGGGACGGTATATTTACGGGGGAGATCTTTATCGAAATTTCGGCGAGCAAAGTGTTACTTTAAAGAATCAACTTCCAAAGGCTAACTAATCAAGTTTTGGTAAACATGACCAATTTGTAGATTTTGATGGATTTGGAACGTGAATTTGGAGGAGCGTAAGAGAGGCAGAAAAAGGTATGTAAGGCTTCACCTTCTTTCTTTGGCATGTCATAGATGTAATAGGCTTGAATACGTGTCTCGGGGATTAATCTGCTCCTAGAAATCCGAGATTGAAATTTGATTACTATTCATTCAGTAGAATTGAATTAGAACTTGCATAAAATGTTGGAAAAACTTCTTAGACATCCAGAACTTACACAAATAGAACTCGATTACCCTAGGACCCTCCCAAGTGACGCCATGATTGTAATATACGTAAATTTGATACGCCGCCTCATTTGACTCGAGGTGGGCCCATTATTCCCAAATTTCCTCCTATGGCTCCCTTCGGTTTAATTCAATATTACAGTTAAAGGAAACTTTTGGATATTAATTTCGACTACTAAATAAAAGTTGTTTTAACTAAACCCTCGTCCCCAAGGTATAATTTTCTTTACTAAAAGTCTACAAGTGTTTTCTAAAATATACATTTTTCTTTAAAAACTATGTATGATTTTCTTTACTAAAAGTTTACAAGTGTTTTCCAAAATATACATTTTTCTTTAAAAACTAAGTTTCACAATATTGACAGTTTTTATGACCTAAACAACGACTATAATCCTATGATGACTATGAATCTATGATGCCTATGATCCTACGACGACTATGAATCTATGATCCTATGATGACTATGATGGCTACGATTCTATGTTGTCTATGATTCTATGATGTCTATGATTCTATGGGGACTATGATTCCATGATGACTATGATTCTATGATGACTATGATTCTATGATGTCAGATATGCTATGTCTATGACCCGGTATACTATGATATGTTCTATGTTGATAGTCTCGCCTTATGATTATCGTTCCTTCAAGGTGAGACAAAGCGACCATGACTATTCCATAATGCGATCGGAGGTTTCCGAACCTTACGTCGCTCCAGATAAGTACATGATTTCCTTGGGCTCTCTCTTGCGTACTAAATATGAACATGGGTTGGGGGGATGGGATACTTGAATACAGAATTGGGAAGGAAACTATGTTTCATTGCCAGTCAGGCGGCTTATCATCCGGATGCGGGATGCCGGACGCGGATTTATGGCGGTACGAGAGTATTCGGCGGGCCATGTGGGCGAGCCGTCTCGCGCGGTACTATGACCTGATATGACCAAATAAGCATGCATGACATCCGCCCCCGTGGCACCTCGGTATGCATCGAGTTACTCATTTATCTATGATATATTCTATGTTTTCCATGCAGGTAGTACTCATATGCTCGAGTCACAGCTTGACATGATATATTCTATGTTTCTACGCGGTTATTGTTCATGTACATATTTCTTACTATGATACTATTCATGCCTTACATACTCGATGCACATTGTTCGTGCGCCGACCCCTCTTCTTCTGGGGTTGCGTTTATGCCGCGTTGTGCACCCCGCATGATCGTATTTATTATAGACGATGTTCCGGCCGGAGTTGGCATCTCCATTTGCTCTGAGGGGTGCCGAGTCGGATTACATGTACTATGCGATTGTTCAAAGTTAGAGACTTTGCGGACGAGTCGTGGGTCTACGGTGTCGGCCTTAAAGAGAGTTCCTCTTGGTTGATGCGTCTTATTATACGGAGCCTTCATGTTTTCAAACCGTATTTACCTTGAGAAATGACGAAAAGATATTTGAAAAAAAAAATTGCTATGTATTTTACTTTATATCGCCTTAAGAGTCCAAAGGGTTCATATGTGTAATAAGAGTTAGCGGGTTCGCTCGGCTCCAGTTACGGGGTCGGGTGCCCATCACACCCTAATGAGATCGGGGTGTGACAATTTGGAATGTTGTGCGGGCTGTTCGGGTGTTCTCGAGTCTTGTCTTGAATAGCCTCGATATAGTACATGAACGTGTGGGTATTGATGTTGTCTTAGTTGTTAGGAAGTTGATTTGAATATAAGGGAAACGTCGTCTAATTTCCTAGAAAAGAGTTACTAACGTTAGAATACGTTTTGAATCTCCCCGTAACTTAACCATAGTTCTTGACGTCTTAATATGTTGTGA